>NC_138056.1:56242259-56390652 GCF_964194185.1 Rhinolophus hipposideros
TCCACATGGAACAAGAGGGTGAGGGTGGCATTAATACTAACGCTGAGGTTCCAACGTATGTGATGAGATGAATGGAATCAGGTGAGAGCCAACAAGAGGCGAACCTGGATTACTAGGAAAGGCGACAGGCAATTACTAAATGAAAAAGCAAAGGAATGGGGTTTGGATTAAAAAAATATAGTATGGAAAGGAAAGACAGATGGTTCTTTATTCAAATAAAGCTTGTAGGCAGTAGAACAACAACAATTAATAAAAAAAATTTTGCTGGAGGAAGATGAATAGATTTAAGTGTCTGTTTCATTAATTATTTACTCAGTGATATTGGGAAAATTAGTTAACCTCACCAAGGCCTTGTAAATTGTGACTAATGATAATTAATAATACTAATGTTATCAATTTCCTTGATTATCGCAAGGATTTAATGAATTACTTATACTCAACATGTCTTAGAACATAAAAGAGTATTAAATAAATAATAATAAATAAATGTTGGCTATCATCAATATTAATATGTCATTAATGTTATTAGTGCTCTCAGGATGGAGAAAGTGTAGAAGGCCTTTGAGGTGAGGATGATAAATTTATGTTTGATGCTTTAAGAAATAAAAAGCTATGAGGATAGAGTATTTATTAGTGAAATAAAACGTATGGTTATTTCCTTAAAGACTCCAAGAGGTAAGTACTGCAAGTGCAGGAAGTTCAGCTAGGATTCATTTGCAATGATTAGGTGGTTCTTGACTAGAACAAGACAGAAATCCAAGTCTCAGAGTCATCAAAAGCACCCAAACTTGGTGCTCATGAGAGCCAGACCTATTCACCCCAAAACCAAATTTCATATAGAATGTTAAGGTATCAATAGCAAAACCCCAATTTAAACTAAATCATTTGAAATTATACTATGAAGTCAAGGCATGCGAACGCTTCCAAAGTTGAAAGGCCAACACTAAACACAAATGATGGATTGCATAAAAATAAGCCTTGCAAATGTGGTTTCCCTGAACTGTGTTGACATGATCAAAGGTGAGCTAATACAGGAATCACAGAATGGGATGACCTTTTTGTGATATTCCATTTTATAAAGCACCGAGACTTAAATAACACTCATGCACAGATATAAAATGTTTTGCAGACATCACAATTCCATTTAAATCGGCTATCTCTCCCCCATTAAAAAAAGTAGAAAAGCAAGGCCCTTAATCATATCATATGCTTTTTGATGTCCTTTTATTCAGCAATAATTTAATTTAAAAACATTTCAGTGAACACTAATTGAACAAAAGCTGTCAACTTTCCTTTTATAATGAAGGGGAAACTGCTGTGAAGAGTTTCTGATCATTATATCTAATTAAAAAGTTAATCCTTAGCTTTTTCATTTTGAAGTTCTTTCAAATGTAACAAGAGTTTCCCTTTCAAAAATGGGAGACAAAAGTACAGTCATTAGGTTAACACTATTTTCATAGTACAGCCACAGACTTGGAATTGAAGACCACTGGTCCACACACTATGGTGAGGGAATTAGGGAAATTACAAGAATCAACCAAACCTTGGCTTTTATTGACCTTTGTTTCTCAATATAGAAAAACCCCATTATAGCACCAATAGAGGAGGACCAAAAAAGTAATTGCGATCTAGGTCTTTTGTACCACAGAGAGAGAAAAATGGGCTCTGCATCCCATTTTACTATGAGTAAATCGCCCTCTTACTATGTAAGTGTAAGAAGAATAAACTTTCCAGTCCAGGGACAGCAAGAGGCAAGCTATTCTTCTAAAGTGAGCTTTTATCTCAAGGGACAGATTCACAAAACCTTTTAGTGTCACCCTTAGACTTTCAGGAGCCCAGAGGAGAAGGATGGTGAGAGCCCTAGACAAATATGGGAGATAATCCATCTAAGACTGATTGCCACCCTTGATGGTGAACAGGGGAGAGGAATAGTTCCGAGAGCCTAAATGCAAACTGCAGGATTATGAACAGGTTGTATCCACCATTTCTATTTTTGGCCTCCATGTTTTAAGTATTTTAGGGGACTGTGTGATGATCAAAGAAAGTAAATCTCTTTCAAGGTGCCATTTACTGGAGGACCAATAGGAAATGGTAACCAGATCCATACTATAGCAATGCGTTTTGTAATGGGCTTCCTGCTTTTCATTAACAAGGACCAGCAAGATCACTCAATAACCAAGTCTACTCATTCTTATATCACTCAGTGCAGCTTCTAACCTGTTACAGAACCATTCTCGCTGAAGGCAGAGTATCTGCAGCTCTGAAATAAGAGATGCAAATAGATGTCACCTCAAATCAGGACCTTCACTGAGCTAAGGGACATTCTTCCTAATGGATCCTACTCTTTCTTCTTGACAGAGTTCTTTCTACATTTTTGCCTTCCAGGGTAAGGAGGGATAAAAGATTGAGCAAATATGTTTTGCACCATATTTTTCCACAGAGGGACCGTTTTAGATTTCATTGACATCCTCTGCTTTCTGCCTTCACTTTACTTATTTTTCTGAGAAGCAAATATTGGGTAATAAAAAGGAGTGAGAAACGTGAGGTCCTTGCTCTGCTTCTTACAAGTTGTATATGACTAAAACTAAGCCTTTTGACTTTTCTGAGCCTTTATTTTCTCTATTGTAACATAGGAATTATAATTCCTGTCATCACAGGGATCTTGGGGAATCAAATAAAAAATGTAGAAAAGCTTTGGAAACATAAGAGGTGATTATTTTTCTGTGTGAGGAAAAGAAAAAGGGATTTAGCATTATTGAACATTCCACAAGTACCACGTACAGCACTAAGCTCCTTATGTATTAAGTCTTTTAATAAAGTGACCCCATGACATAGGCATTGTGCTCAGTGAACAGTCAAGTAAAGGAAGTGGTAGAGAGATTGAGGGACAGACATATCTAAAGTCGTAAAGCTTGTTATTTATAGAAACAGAATTAAACTCAATTCTGCTTTTCTCCAAAGGCAATGCTTAGCTTCCAGAAAGTAGAAATTATGCTTTTGGTAGCATAGTGGTAAAAATGCAAGGTTTGAGAGTGAGTCAGCAAAGGTTTGAATTCTAACGCTGCCACTCACTCAGTGTTGCTATGGGTAAGTTGTTTAAATTCTCTCTGAAGTTTTGTTGTGTCTTCTAAAAATGGGGATGACGAGTGACTAACCCACACAGTTTTCGTGAAGATTTCTGGAAAAAATATGCAAACATAGAACTTAGCAGGATATTGGCACACAACATTCAATATGTGTCAGTTAATATTGTTTCATCATTTTAAAAGTTTTGTTAGCAACCGACTCAGTAAATGACTTAGGGAAATCACATAATTCCTTACAATTTACTCTGAGTATTATGAAGATTTGGTAGATCTCATCACTACAAATGAACATTGACTAAAATGATTGGAAGTCAGCCAGGTGAAATCAGATATATCAGATCAAAAAAATAAATCCAGTCAAATATAAGTCGAAAAGTTGTAGTCAAGATAATACAAAATAAATAAGGTCAGAAATAAAAAAAGAATATTACCAAATTAGACTGAATGGGCTATACAGAAATCTTAAAATTAAATATCTTGTACTTCACATCCTGTGACTACATGTCTAACTATTACATTATTACATTGTTTTATACACCTGAAACTAAAATAAACACACAAAAAGCCAAAACCCAAAACAAAAAAACTGGGGAAGGGGTTAGGGGAAGAAAAAGAGAAAGCAAATGTGAAAAATGCAAAATGTAAATAATTATTGAATGTATTAGAGGGTATGTGTGTTTATTATCCTATTTTTCAATTATTCTACAGTAAAGTTGTTTATTTTTAATTTAAAAATTAAAACTTGGGAAAAAATTAAATATCATGACTGAGAGCTAACTTGTAGTGTAATTTCTGAGCTATGCATTCATGTGTGGTATAATTTGCATTATACATTCTAAATGATATGGGACATATAAATCGTTCTCTCATTGAAAACATTAAAATGTCAATATTAAAATGTTAACCTCTAAATATATATTCCCCTCATCTATAAAAAAAGATGCTAAACGAGACTAAAAAAACATTTGAGTGTGCGTTTTTCTCCTCATGTGATGACCTTTACATCTGTTTGACTTATATTCTGGAAAACAATATCAGTGTATAGATCAGGGAGGTACAAGGGTTCATTTAAGTACAACAAGCCAACTTGGGTTTGAATATTAGCTCCACACATATTTAGGTATAATTCTTCTATGAACCTCTCCCTTCACCTGTAAAAGGGGAGTAATAGCTTCAGTCTCTCAGGATCGTGGTACAGGTTAGGTGACTTAATAGGGACATATTTCCAGCCCAGTGCTTGGCTCCTTGTAGGCAGTCTTTGACGTAAGTGACCTTTACTTAATCAAGTATTTTGGAAAACATCTTTGCTATTTATTAAATGCCCACAAGCTTCTAAATTTATTCTTAGATATCGATGAAGCATAATACTGTTCCCTGCCCTTGAGGAATTCACAGACTAGCTAACCATTTCACTAAACTGACATCATATATTATGATGAATGAATATGGAGTGTATTGGAAAACAACATGGTTAAATTGGTTGGGCTTCTAGGGAAGGAAGGGGAATAAGTAGAACAAGAAAAGCTACAGGCAAAACTACACATCACCGAGGCTGGATGTGCAGGAGTGGCTGGAATTCCTCAGAAGGACAAGGGAAGAAAGGATTTTCTAGGCTCAGAATAACAGCCCTGAGGTAAGTTATTCTTCACTCCTACAGTTTTGAGTGGGGAGACTTCTCCAGTGTAATACTCTGGGTCTCTTTTCCCATTGCCTGAAAGAGAAGGAAGTTTTATGCTGGGTAAGTTTGGAAAAAGGAACTGGGCACGCTCAGCTCATGCCTTCCAGCCAGTCTGCATGAGCCATGCATTCTTCTTCCACTACAAGATGAGCTTCATAAGGCAAGCTGTGCCTCTCCAGGAAATGCTGGTAGTTTGGGGGGTGGGTGTGGGGAGTAAATAGAGTTCAGAGGATGTTGGCAAGCCCATTTGACTGCCTACTATAGCCATTTCCTCCAATCTCGCTTTTATCAGTAATAAATCCGACTTTTAAAAAAATCTCTGTCATAATCTGGCACTCCACCTTGTCTTGTTTTAATCTTAAAATGGAAAAAAAAAAAAGGTGCTATTTATCGAGCCTCCTCAAACTTGATAGAGTAAACGTTTACCAACCAGAGAGTGCATAGTGTATTCATGTGACACTTTTTGTTTTCTTCAGAAAAGTAACACCCTTAGGAAGGGAAAGGAGGATAAACTGGTTTTAAGGTTTAAATTTGGTCAGTGAGGTGTTTCTCTGTCACTCTAAGGAATTTGGACTGTATCCCATAAGCAGTGTGGAGTCATTGAAGGATTTCAAGCAGAAGAATGACAAGGTATTTAATAGAAGAAGGTGGTGTTGGAAGGATTCTGGCAGCTTGATGTGGACGGATTATGTGGAGCAATAGAGGCAAAAGACCAGTTTAAAGATCGGTCCAATAGTGCAGGTAAGGTCCTTGAGAGCAGATTTAGTCGTTGATTCACTATTGATCTTGAAATTCCCTTAGAATCCAAGAACTATAAGACAAAAAGCCAACATACCCTATTTTGAAAACACAATTTTAAAATATCATAAAGGCCCAGGGCGGGGGAAAAGCTGCATATAATGAGAGTTCCCATAAGAGAGATACACTTAAGCTCAGCTGTTGCTGAAATGAAGAGTGGATTATGTGGACAATCTAGATTTCATACAAATAATCACACCTAATTTAAAAAACATTGTCTAAAAGACAAGCCAAATTTCACCAATCATGCAAGATGTTCTGCAGAAAAAAAACAAATGAGGATGAAAGACTCCTCTCTAATACTACTTTCTCCCTCCCTCCCTGCACCACCATTGGTGTCACCAGAAACAGAATATACAGGTAATAGCACCCATATAACAGACCAGGGCATAAAGAGTTCGGGAAAGGAATACATTACATGACTCATCTAATGATGTAACCTTATAACTGGATAGGAGGCAAGTTCTAGTCAATAAAAAGCAGGACTGGAAATCATAGCTGCTGGCCTATCCCTCCATTCTCTTCTCCAGGTTCATCTTGTTAAACAAGCATTCTGTTTTTAATTTGCTGAGTAGTATGGGTTTATCTTAAAGTTATTATGCATAAGTAAAAAAGGGTAAATTGAGTTAGCTTTTTGAAGACCATCTCTTGTTCTCTATTGTATAAATAATAGATGAAACTTAGGGATGCAATATCACATTTCTTCGTTCATTATTAGATGTTATCTATTGCGTAAGGTAAGCTGCAGATTTGTCCATTGGATGAACAATGGCAGCAACTACACTGGACCCTGAACTTGGGAGTGGATGTTATCCTTAAAACGCTTCAATTGTCTTCCAAATTTCAAAGGAGGTTTAAAAGCTTTTCTCATTCCAGTTTTTGACATATTTACTCCCATTACAAAATGATGAAGTCTTAAGAAGAAAAATAAATAAATAACTAGAACTTCCAGAAGAGCTTAAGTAAATTATATTAAAAGTACATTTTTCCTGCTTCATTCCCAAACCTATTAAATTTGCAGAAGTCTCATCCGTAATCATTATTTTTTGAGCTATATAATCACCTAAATAAGTTTAGTTTTCTGACCACTTCATGTTTATCAACCTCTCATAAATCAAGTCCACATCAACAAATGCAGGCCTACACATGAATTGGTACAGCGCAATGAAAGGAGTGACCCTCTGGGGTCAGACCTGAGTTCCAACCATAAATCTGGTCTTCGTTAGCTGTGTGAACCAGGGCAAGTTACTTTGCTTCTAAAAGTTCATTTGCTCATCTATAGAATGGGGGTAAAATGAGCTGTCTCCTATATTAGTTTAAGGTTAAATTAAAATACTGGCATATAAGAAAGGTTTCACAAATAATAGCTATTATTATAATTCATTATAATTATGTCATTCACGTAAAGCATGTGGCACAAAACAAACAAAAAACCAGAGATCTAGGCTGCCATTTGTTTTCTTTCTTATTCATGGATGACTCAGCTAATTTTCACCAAATTTTGTTTTTCTGAAGGGCCCTGATGTAGCCTCACCATCTTTCTAGCACTATGGCCGTACAACCATTGTGAATCAGTCAGAGTTGACACAGTGAAGTGTATTAATCATGCTTTTCAACTAGTCTAACTTCCTGCAGCTGACATGAAGACACTAAGATTTTGACATTTGACTAGGGTGATTTAAAGAGTTGAGAGTAGCCCAGCTACTGGAAACTGGATTTCCCGATTTTCAGTTCTGTATCAGCAGCACTCTCACTTACTCTCCTCTGAGTTGTGAAATTCAAGCATGAGTCCAAGTAGGGAGAGAAAGATCACTGAATATCATCTAACAATGTGATTTTGCTGAGGTATGAAATAAACCGTGCACCTTGCAATATGCAGGTATAGACCAATATGACTGTTCAGAGGATTATCTATGCACTCCCGAAGGCCAATGCTATAATGGAGTCTACAATACAGTAATTTTAGTGATCAGATAATGGACATTATGCCAAACTGCTGCCATGCCAGCTATAGGCATCTCATGATAAAATGACAAATTCAGATACTACAAAATATGATTTATCATTTTCTACATCAATAGTCAATTGATCTGGAATGCATAAAGGACATGTCTGTTCAACAGTTGCTGAAGTTTATTCCCCCGAGTACAACTCATTTCATTACTCTCTTGAAATCAAACTGGAGATTAAAGGAAGAATAACTCTTAAAAAAACATGTTTGTTTATTTTCTAAAAATCTTATTGGGATTTAATTAGCAAAATAATCAGTTTCAACTCTTAAAATAAAAGATTCAGAATGAACAATGGACACATGCCTGTGGTATTATTTTGTTATTTGAAGTTTGATTGTAAGAAATGAGTCAGGATTCCATTTTAAATGGTCTCAATGTCCTTTTTCACCTCTTATTTATATTTGGGGCTATTTCTAATGAATCTAGTAAATGACGTTTCACGGATGTTCTCATGATTTCACAGTTTAATAGAAAGGTAAGAAATGAAGGGAGAGAGAGTAAGACCATATGCCTGGACCATATCCTCTAAAAAATTAAAATACTTTTCATTAGTGTCAAATGATTATTTTATTTCCTTGTTAGCATTCTACCCAAACTCTCTCTATCTAGAGACTTTTCTAGATCAAGGACATTTGTCATCCAATGTATTTAAATGAGATATGAAAAATACCTTTCTCATTAAAGTATTGGAGTGTTGAAGAGAAAGGGGGAGGTCAACATCAGATATTTGGTGGGCCATGATCTATTGCCTTGTGGTCAACATCTGGGGGCTTTATTAAGATACTCTCCCAGTATCCAATTTCCAAGTTAAAAATGAGGTAAATTACGATTACCCTTATAAGATCAAAACTCAGCCATGCAAGGTAACCTTAAAGGAATGAAAAAACACAGCCAACAGGACTAAAGAAAAATGGTATCAATCAGAAGTTTGGGAGGATTTAGGGGTCAAGAAGGGAAGAAAAGAAAAAGGGAAAACAGAAGTTTGTTTTTTGTTTTTTTTTTTTACCCATTTAGGAACTTACTAGGTGGAAAGAACATTTGGGTTCAAATAATTAACAAATTCTAAAGATGTTTTGACTCTAAGAAAAGAAGTATAATACCTCGATGTTACCCTTGACTTCTTTTGTTTTTTCTTATCTGCCTAATTTTGTCATATTCTGCCACAAAGAAACCTACACTGTTTAATTCTTTTGTTTTTTTTTTTTTTTTTGCTTTATATCCAAAATATATCTTCGGTCCATACAGGAGGATCTCCATCCCCATTGCTGCCACGTGAGTCCAGCCATCATTATCACACCTTTGGAAGTACTGATATGTAGCATTCTAATGAATTTCCCTCCTTACATTATTGCCTCCCCATGGCTTATTCTCACTATGAACATTAGATCATCTAATGTCCTTAATTAAAAAAAAAAAAAATCAGTGGCTTCGTTTTAAACTTTGACTTAAAATCAGACTCATTTCCATGGTCTCCAAAGTCTACATGGCCTGGTCTTACCTAATTCTCCAACTTCCATTCCTGCCCTTTTTCCCGCCCCCACACTCTGTCCTCCACATGAGCCCTCCTGTTGTAGGAACATATCAAACTTGTTCTTACCCTTGAACATGCTATTCTTTTATTTGTGACAGAACCTAAAGATTGTCATAAGGTTTCCCCTTTTCACCTTCCATCCTTCAAACATCAACTGATTGTTTTCTTAAGGTCTCCCCTTACTTTATTGTCTTACCCAAAATGGTCTCCCTTCCAACAAACTCCATGTCACATTGTCCTAATTTATTTTTTAATAGTGTGTCACCATCTGAAGTAATATTATTTATTTGTTTACTTATTAATTTTATGAATTTCTCAACTAGAATGTACCCTTCAAATCTTGCCTATTGTTTTTATTGCTATATTTTCAGTTTTTAGAACAAGGTTTGACATACAATAGATCATCAATAAATCCTTGTGAATAAACAAATTTTATGAACGTGGGTGTTTCAGTTCATCTGACAATTATATTTTACACTGAAATAAATAATTTTTACATAATTTGATGTAATGTACATTTGTTTCAGTTTGAGTCATTTTCCTGGTCCCTATTCCCTCTGGATACTTATCAGAAAGATTAATGGGACTAATGGGACTTTCAAAGAGACCAAATGTGGGACTTTCAAAGAGACCAAATGTGGGATTCAGGTACCTAATCACAGTATTTTCTAAAGAAGCACCTTTCTAGCATGCCTTGCTTAACACAACACTATTCTCTCCCTACCAACTTGTAAAGACACCATTCTATCAATATGTCACACTATCCAAACAGTAAAGATACAGAAATAAATAAGGCATGGTTTGTGTTCTCACAAAGCTTCCAATATGGTGGGAAAAGCAGACAAATAAGCAATCACAATGCTAAGTGAAATGTAGGTGTATGTACAACATTCTGTGGGAGCACAGAGAAAGGAAAGCTTAAAGAAGATAACATTTGAGATGATCCTTGAATGATGAATATAATTTTATCAAACACAGGAACAAGAAGAGTCATTATATAGAGAGGAAGACGTTAAAGAAATAAAAAGATTTGGCAAAAGACTACATCATGGCTTCAGGAAATCAGAGGAACAATGAGTGTTTGGGTGTGACCAGAATACAATAAGAGTGGCTGAAGATGGGTTTGGAAATGCAGGTTGGGGCCAAACGGAAGACAACTTTGAATGTTCTGCTAGGAAATCAAGTTTTACCTTGTAAATTAGTATTTGGAATTTACGAGTATGTTTCATAAGATACTGGTAAACATCCATGAAAAATGGATTTCATCATCGCATACATTTAAGAAATGCTCCACATATGTCACCGGCCTTTGGGAGACATAAGATACCAAGGGCTTTGAAAAATTCTATAATAAAAAATTAACAACTGCTTAATATGTGTAATCCAACATGTACCACCCATTAACATTTCCAGACATATTTGCCTTCTCCCTAAGTCAGATTATATTTAAAGTGAAGCACTACTTTAAATGATTTGGGGTTATTAATTAATTTACATCAGTGAGTGAGTGACACAAACAGAACTGAATGCTAAGATAAATTTGGCGACAAAAACAGATTGGATGGAAGGCAATTGGGAGGCCACGCGTTATTGCAAATAACTTATGTGAATGATAATGCACATCTACACTCAAGCACCAAGAGAAAGAATGTAAAAAATGGAAAATATTTGAGACACCCTGAGATATAACTCTATATCAGTTAGTCATCATTTTGCTATTGAGGGCCTTGAGAATAGAAAGGTGATTGAGCTGATGATGACTTCTTGATTTTCTGGCATGGTAAACTGAGTGAATTATAAAACAGGTTTCAGAGGAGTGAAGGACAGGAAAAAGAAAGAATAGTGAAAAATAGGCAGAAGGCTCTGAGTAAACTGCACAAAAAAGGATGGGAATTATAATGTCAATTTTTATCCATCTGATTTTTATTCAATTATTAAAACAATAATGATTATCAGCCTACAAGAAACTCAGAATTATACTGGGCTGTTTCATAAACTCAAGAGTTTTTGTCCTCAGTCTGCTTACAATTCTAAACCTGTAACTTTTCCATTCAGTCCTTTGAAAATTGTGTTCTCTCCTATATTAAAAATAAAGCCACCCTCATATTATAGATTGGCTTCATTTTTTTTTTTTTTTAGAACAGCCAGAGCTTGTCCAGCTTTCAGAAGAGGAGTCCATAGAGTTGTTGCATATATATGTTTAATTGTAAATATTGGCATTGGTACTGTAATAATAGTGTTTTTAAGGGATAAAATGTCATACAATCCTTCTAAGATATTATGGTTGTGACATTTATGGACAGACTGCCTGCATTTTAAGACATGTGTACCTAAACGCATTGTTGAATATGTCTATATAAAAAAAATTTCATGAAATTTTTATCCATATATAAGCAAACATACTATACAATAGCCAAGATTTCCAGAATATTTCCCTTCCCCACTGGATCAGTTAGATTACTTTTCCACTGTAAGCTCCTTTACTGTCAATTTAATGTCCATATTGCACTCCTCAGCAAACTCTCTATTGACACAGCCAGACCGCCTATCTAATTCTGTCTTTTGTACTAATTACTTTTTCATCTGTCACTCAATTCAATCTTGCTCACCTACGTCAGTGTAAAAAGAAACGCATTCAGCTCTTTTCCTTCCAGAGAATAGACACAAGGAAAGGAGTTACAATGACAGGAAAGACAGGCACACAGATCACTTAATAAAGATGAGTAAGAACTACCCTGCTAAATGCCATAGGTGAAAATTTCTTTCACCAGGACTTTTAAACAGGAACTATGCACCTATTTGTATATTTTTCCCTTCCTTCCTTCCTTCCTATGATTTTCCATTCAACAAACTAAGTATCTATTAAATTGCCAACAGGGTATTATTATTATTATGCCAGGTATGATAAATAATGCCATAAATAGTATTACAATTGATTACAATCACATGAAAAGTACTGTATTTTGCTGTGTATAATGCACACTTCATTGCCCAAATTTGTGAGGGAAAAATAAGGGTGTGCATTATACATGGGTAGTACTAATTTTGTATCTATATACATGTTTTTAATTATTTTACTTTCACTTATGAGTTAAAAGTGTGACCCTAGAAATCGATAACCATATCCATATGCAAAATAATACCCTGGAATATGAAAATCGGTTTTGTTGAACTTAAGACGAACTTGCAACGAGGAATAGTTCTTGGCCTTCCATGATGCCTAAATATCATAAATTTGTTACTGTTACATAAAATTTCTAGTACCTTGTATCTGTTCTTGTGTTTTGTGATTATTTGTTACATAAAATTTCTTGACCATAATATGTTAAAAAATAAATAATATTAGGTTGGTGCAAAAGTAATTGCAGTTTTGCGATTATTTTTAATATTTTAAACCACAATTACTTTTGCACCAACCTAATAAAATTCCTTTATAATACAAAAAACAAATACCTAACTGTAAAGAAATAAAAATTTGAATTAAAAAATTAAAATGAAAGATTTTTTTCCTTGCAAGTTGGGGCCAAAAACATGGGTGTGCATCATACAAGGCAAAATACAGTACCTATATTCATTAACAAATTAAAATAGCAATGGAATGCAATTTAGCTTACCAGATTTATGAAATTTCTATTTACTAGATAAAGCTGTCATTGAGTACAGGAGAAAAGACATGTACATACAATCCTAGAATGGGAGGATTATGAATTTGTAAAGTCCTCTTAGAAGCAATTTTGCAATTAACTCTAAGATGTACGGGGCAAGAATCAATCTCTTTTGTTTTCCATTATATCCCCATTAAATAACACAATATTTTGGCACGTGGGAAGTGTTCAGTTATTAACTGTTGAATAAAACTGACTGAATGACTAGATAAATATTATAAGCCTTAAAAATGTATGTCCTTTTCACAGTGATTCCTTTCCTGAAAATATAATTTCATGAGAACTATTAGTCAAAAGTTCATGTACACCAATGCTTATTTCAGTGTTATTTAAGCTAATAATAATAATAAAAAGATAACCTAAGTGTCCAACAATATGAGTTTTGGTAAAAACAGGAATATTTGGCATTCATTAAAATTATATCAACAAGCAAATATTTTGCTAACAGGAATATGTTCACAATATGATGTTAATTTTAAAAAGCAGTACAGTTTTATATTCTTAACTTCTCACTAACAAACACATATAAACAATAGTTTATATTTAGGTATATTTAGGTACCTCTGTGAACATGTGTTAATATAAAATATTACATATATATTTTTTTCTTTTTTTTTCTGAAGTTACATATGCGGAAACAATTTAAAAACTGAAAAGATATAAAAATATTAACTGTGGTTACCTCCACATGGAATTACAGGTGTTCTGAATTTTCCAAACATATCATTAGCTTATAACACTTTTACCATAAACTTGCATTTTTCTACATCAAAACCAACTAATCGAATTATTTTTTAAAAGTAGCATAAACACTAACCTTTAAATGAAGGATTTATGACTATTCATTTATTTTTATTAAAAAAAAAATCCCTGAAGTTGTAAACAGAGAACAAAACAAAATATATTGCAAGCATCTTTCTCTTAATTTTGCTGTGAACCTGAAACTGCTCTAAAAAAATATAAAGTAAAAAAAAAATTAAAACATTGCAATTAAGTGTAATAATATGCATGCAACAGAATGAATAAAATAGATCATAGAAATAAATGATCAGTGTATAAAAAGAATCAAAAAACATTTTGTAATATTATCTTCCCAGTCTGTCAAAGCAGATATATTTGCTAATTATTCCAAAATGTAATCTAAATCTAGGATTTATTAATATCATCTTAAATTTAGTTAATTTTTTAAAGAAAAAAGTACTTACTGAAAAACTCTAACAATCAGTGTTGATCATTAATAGCACAGCCTTTCAGAATATAGTGTAAATGTGTTCAATTATGGCTTTTAAATGTGGTGGTGTTAACTACTATACATCATATTTAATGATGAAAATGATGGAGAAAAAAGACCATGCAGTCTACAATAGATTGTACAGAAACTAATCATAAAATAATATTTCATGACATTATTTCAGTCTTCTAGAGAACAAGTGACTCCTAAAGTAGATAAAGAAACTGTGTAGAATCAGACTGTTTTTCTGGTTGACTTCTCAAAGTGCAATACAATATCTTTTATCATTGAGCAGCATGAACCCCTTGAATGTAGAACCTATTTTCTAAACAGTGATTCAAATATTTTTAACAGCATCACAGAATAGAAGAAGAATCTGAGTAAAACTAAAAACAAAACAAATAAACAAAGTGATAAATCTCCATTAACAACTTTTGTTACAATCTGTTTGTTATTAAATACAGCACTGTAGGGATAGACGATGTCACTCTTGATCTTCGGGCATTTGCATAATTTATAATAATAATAATTATAAATCAAATCCAAAACTGATTAAGTACCTTTATGTACAAGGCCCTGTGCTAATATTCATTCCGAAATCAAGAACAACTTACTGACCTCTTGCTACATGCTTGGTATTGGGAAAACAAGGGTAAATAAACAGGTTGTGCTCCAATGAAATTCATCTTCATGAAGCAGAAAGACATAAAGATGTAGAAGACACAGTCTCTCCTCTCCATAGCTACAGATGCAGCTGACAAGTCTGGGTCCAAATACACAACTTTATAATACTACAAGAATTGTCACAAAATGCTGATTGAACAGATGGTTACTGTGAGTTAGGTTCCATGACGGGTATATGAGGAATCTCTCACTCAGTAATCAGGAGACTGAGAAGGAAACAACTAACCAGAATACAAGGTAATATGCTATTTGTGCAGGACATCATGTTAAGTAGAGGTTTTGTGAACTAAAATGGACTGGAAAGGATTGAAGAGGAGGATGTACTTGAACCACGTCTTTAAAAAAATGGATATGCTTTGTTAGGTAGAATGAGACATTCCACCAAAAAGGAAATGAAAAGCTGATAGTCTAGTGCGACAAACTTTTTCTATAAATGGCCAAACAGTAAATCCTTTAGAACTTTCTGGCCCTACAGTCTGTATTGCAACTACTCAACTTTGTCATTGCAGCAGAAAAGTAGCCACAGATAATTTGTAAACAAATGAATGTGGCTGTGTTCTAATAAAACTTTATGTATATAGATAGTATAATGGCCATTCCATATAATTTTCAAATGTCATGAATATTCTTTTTATTTTCTTCAACTATTAAAAATATTTTTTAAAAATATAAAAAATCATTCCTAGCTCATGGGCTACACAAAAACAGGTAGCAGGTTGGATTTGACCCACATGTTATCCTTTGCTGACTCCTGGTCTACTTGGAAGACAAATTAAACACAAACACATAAAAGTAAACATAATAGTATCAAATATCTACACCAGTCGTTTTCAATTCTATCAGACCCAACCTTTCTACTTTATAATAAATATTTTGTGATACCCTCCTTTCTCCATCTAAAATGAAATTCATAGATGATACAAATGTCTACACATATTTTTTATATAATGTCTAAACTGAAGTAAAAGAAGAACTGCAAATAAATTACTTTATATTAAAATAATGCTTTCAGTATGGCAATCTGTGAGCATAATACTAAACAATTTAATGAAGTAGTCAAATGTTGATATATAATTATAATGAATACATTTAGATTTAAGTGGAAGAGACCACATACCATTTTCTTACAAGAATCAGAGGAAAAGTGAAAGAACAGACATATTGATAGACCCTAGGTTGAAAATTAGTGTTGGGAGAACTAATAACAGATCATTTGTATATGATTAAAGATCAAAGAAAATAACTAGTTGAAATACATATAACCTAGCAAGATTGTTGAGACTTAAAGTAAAAAAATAAATAAAGTTAAAATGTCATATTTTGGTAAATAAACTGGTCCTTATAAGTTTTGTGTCAAAATATTTCCCCATTTTAGATAGGACAGGCCAGTGAAGAAGTTTATCTATCTATCTGTCTGTCTGTCTGTCTGTCTGTCTGTCTGTCTGCCTGCCTGCCTGCCTGCCTACCTACCTACCTACCTACCTACCTATCTATCTACTGTGTTTCCCCGAAAATAAGACCTAGCCAGACAATCAGCTCTAATGCATCTTTTGGAGCAAAAATTAAAATAAGACCTGGTCTTATGTTAGATAAGACCCCCGTCTGATATTATAATAAAATAAGACCGGGTCTTATATTAATTTTTGCTCCAAAAGACACATTAGAGCTGATTGTCTGGCTATGTCTTATTTTTGGGGAAACAGGGTATCTATCTATCCATCTATCTGTCTACCTACCTACCTACCTATCTATCATCTCATGTATCATCTCTATGTCTATCTCTTTACCTCTGTTTGGAATTCCCCCCATTTAAAGGTATACATTTAATTTCTAGTTCAAAAGACCTTGTAACTATAGCTTCTCATTCAAAAAAAAAAAAAAAAAAGTAAATGGGGGCGGGGGGAAAGAACAGCTACCTGAGAGCTGATGGGGAAACTGAATATAGATGAGTTTTGGGACTATATCAGAGTAATATTGAAAACAACAGAAAAACTTGAAAACAAGTAACTTCAGATAATTTTTACAAAATAGATTTCTTATTGCATGATAAAATATTTTAAAAATCAATCTATAATACGGCCATCAAAAGAAATCTATTTAAAACAAACTTATTAATGAAATTTGGTGCAATCCTTATATTTCACGTATTTCAACCAATTTACAATCTTTGGTTCTATGTCTATTCAAAGGAGTCTGAAGTCTCTTCAATTACATATCTGCAGGTAACGTTTACAAATGTAGACTGATACAGGAAAGGTGTATCACTAACACAACTACCAGAAGCAGCAGCATTGCTCTATGGATGGGATTTTAAAAAAATGAGATTCATCTACTGATAAGATTTCTTACAGAACAAAGTATAATGATTCCTTGATTTACACAGGAATTTCATTCTTAGAATATTTCATGATTATTAAATCCTTTCAGAAAATACTTGGTATTTGTTTGTAAAACTGAATTAGATTTTGAAGTCTTAGAAAACCATAAACTTAAAAATTCTTCTTAGGCATTCAGTGGAATGCAAACAATTGCGCAAGACTGCTCTGCATTTATAGTGCATTTAGCATGCCTGACCCCTCTCCCCTAAATGCCAGTGTCACCCCTCCAATCATTATCCACAAATAAGTACTTCTATGCATAATTTCTAGAAGTTCTTCTCTCTTCTTATCAGCTTGGGGACTGTTGGTCTGAATTATGAGATAATAGAAATTAAGTTTAAGTAATTTTTTGTATAATACCCAACACTGCATTATCAACAAATTGCATGCTTAATAATTTTCTGTCAATAATTACGCTTCATGAAGATGAGCACATAAGGTCTAAGAGAAGAAGAGGCAACTCAAAACAGAAGAAAAAAAAGAAACTCAATTCTGAGCTCAAAGACATTGACCAATTCTGACACAAACTGAATGACCTTGAGCCAGTCTTTTAACTCTTCTAGGCATCCGATTCTCCTTTGGAAATTATACTAGCTGACCTCTAAATTCCCATCCAGCTCAGACGTAATTATAAAACATTATATGCCTTTGGGAAATTAAAAGAATCGACTAGAGAATAGAGGAGAATAAAATCAGGTGAGGCTCCATTTGTAACAGATAAAACAGTTATCAGACAAAGGAAGAGAACAGACAATGGAGATGGTCATATTAAAGAGGGATATTTGATAGGTGTATGAGATTCACAAACATTCTGCAAGATGATGCTCTTTGACTTCAAAGGCAATGTCTATAAGCACTTCTAGTTAGTATTAGGTTGATACAAAAGGAATTGCGTTTTAAAAGGTTAAAAATAATTGCAAAAACCGCAATTACTATTGTACTACCCTAATAAAGACATTTAGATTAAGTGTACACAGCATATGGTTTCCAATTCCTTACCATCAATTTCACAAGGTTCAATCCAATTTGCAAAGAACGACAGATTATGAGGTCTTCCTAAGAGCAAGTATCTTATCCTGGCGTCAGTGCTGTGGGATCAACTCTGACTGCTTCAACTCAGCACAATTCTTAACGGTGATCAGAAAGGAAAGGGCTCTTTAGGGGCCCAATCAACTCTGGGTTACTGAGACCAGAAAATGAAGTAGAATGAGGAAATCTAGCATTCTGCTCAGGGGTGTCAATCCTCCCAAGCATGTAAAACATCCAATCCCTTAAGGAAATTTCCTGATAGATTAGAGAATGAAAAAAGGTCTCTGGGGGTATTCTAGCTCCCAGAGTACCTCAAACAGGCCTTTCTGCAAGATGTGGTGGAATGCTTAAGAGAGGTCAGATTGACCTACACTTGAAGCTAGTTCTGCCATCATCAGCTGTGCCATCATGAGCAAGTTACTCTTAACCTCAATTTCCACATCTGTAAAGTGGGTATCACAATACCACTCTTTTAGTGTTATTGAGAGAATTCAAAGAAATGACTCCTGTAAAGCCTCTAGCACAGTGCTTCACACATTGTAGTTCTTTTGAGTACTCAACAAGTATTGTTATCTATGCTCTTTTCTGTCCCACTCTCTGCACTGTGTGTTGCCCTTTGTCCTGCTCTACAGAGAATGCTGTGCTGATGTCAGCGTCCAGAAGAAGGGGTGCCAGGAATGTTGACCAAGTGGCTTCAGGTCTGCCCACAGAATGCTTAGAACTTGAATTCCTTTTGTGATGCCTCTTATTCTTTTCGATTTTCCTTACGGGGGATGGGGGGCTGCTGGAGTTTGCTAGAGAATAAAAAGTCTTATTCGTCCTTGGTAAGGGGCTCTCTGTATTGAAGGAATCAGTAGAAGCTGCCACAGAATTAAAACAAGCTGTCAGATCTTTCTGGCTGGGCATAAGCTGAGCCTGAGATTTCAGCCTAGAGCAACCCTCCTTCTTGGACGAAAAAGTCCTCTGCACTCAAGTTGCTGCAAACTGCTTTCTGGAGTTGCTGCAAAGGTACTGTTTGGGATGATTTACGGAGTTTGGCTAAATACTTCAAATGCAGTTGTAGCAGAATGTTACTGAGGAAATCTTCTAACATTTCCTACCTCCGAGCACAAGCTTATGGGAATGCTGCTTCATCAATACAATTTTTTTTTTCAGTGTGCACTGTTGTAAATCTCTGAGAACCCTGAAGGACAAAATGTCACCTTATCATCATGTGGTAGTGTGCCAAATGTTTCTGGACAGTAGCCTCGCCTGACCTTCATCATTATAAGTAAGACATCAGAAAATTCTGTGGACAAATTAGAAGTTCTACAGTGATGATCATTAATTTGATGGACAATATGTTTTTTGGGTTACACAACAAATTTGGATATTACTAGTAATCATCAATACCTTTTCTTTCACTGAAAAACTCCTGTGTTCTCAGTGCCATGATGGACCCTTTAAGTAGGATATTTTCAGTTCTTATTATCTTTTCCTACAACATAGTTTTATCATCCTGAGTTTTACGGAAGTGACAAATGAGTCTTCCAGAGGTTAAGCAAGTGAGGTCACATAAGGCTAGCAAGCTCAAACGTAGAATTATCTAGTTCTAAAGCATACATCCTTTCCAAAGTGCTTCCCATTAATTAATGGATGTCAGCTGCCAGGGTCACTGAATATTAGTGTCGGCAGAGATAGGGAGATTCATTTAGGGAAAACCGGTTTTCTTAGAAACAGAGAAACTGAGGCCCAGAAGGGTTAAGTGACCATGAAGGCTAGCACTCAGACAGTGGCAGAGCAGGCACTCAGGTCCTGGGGTGACTCCATGCTGCTGACCATGCTGCTGACTCGACAGAGTCCACATCAAGAATCTCTGTGACCAATCCCCACTTGCCTCTCCATGGGCCCAGAGAACCACGAGCACTTTCACACAGACAGGGTGTCACAAGTGCTTTTGTTTTTGTTGTTGTTGCCCCAAAGCATATTTCTCTTTGCCCACATGACGGATACAATTTTTTTCAAGATTCAATGCATTTCAGCCCAAGTATCACTATGTGTATGAAGTCGTCACTGACTCACCTCTCTTCTCTTCCCAGAAAATTAGATATAATGAATTAAGGAAGAGATTAATATTTAGTCAACTTTTTGTGGATTCATTCATTCATTCATTCCACAAATATCTATTGAGCCTCTACTACATGTAAGTACTGTGCTAAGTACTTTACATGGAATGATTATTCCTCACCACAGTCATATGAGTTAGGTACTATTTTCATCCTCATTTTAGGAAACAGAAAATACAGACCTAAAGAGATGCAGTATCTTTTTTTAAAAAAGAAAAAGAATCTAGCTCTCTCACTTCTCTGCGGTCCCTCTGTGTCCTAACACACATTTACTATGGAATTTGTAAACCCCAATGGAACATTGTTTCACTTCCAAATGGTGATTTATGATGGTATGATTCTGTGTTTATAATGATATATTTGCTAAATATTATATACCAGTAAAGGACATCAGCTGTACAATGGTAGGGGTAGTACCCACTTTGTTTACTATTATTTCCACAGGGCCAAACAAAGTGGTACATAGTAGGCACTCAGGAAGTGAAGACTGAATGAATGAAGAACCAATGCATAGATCTTTGCTCTCTGTCTCCACTGTTCCGTGCGGCCTCCTCAGGTCAGTCTGCATTGGGGAGAAATGCCATGTAAGTGATGATGGAGATTTTTTTTCCCCCAAAGGACAACACTCTCCTGATGTGGATTCTAGAACTCACTTCTGGACTCTATCATTTTCCATTTTCTTACCTATTATTATGGTTATATTAATTCTACATATTCAAATGGAATGAAAACGTATCTGAGAAAGGACAGAAGCTGTTTTTCAGTCCTGCTGAGAAACTACATAATGACAGAGTTTTGATAGTACACAGTACCCCAAATCACAGGAGGTTGGCAATGAGACTTGGGAGGAACTCAAATCATTACCATGGCCTTCTATTGCAGCCGCCGGAAATCACACTGCCGATTTCCATGTAGCACAGCAAATGCCTCAGAGGGCAGGATCTCAGCTCCCAGAGACTAGCAGCCCTCAGGCATGTTCTGTCCCACATGTGGGTCCCTCAGCTATTCTAAAGCATGCACCTTCCTTCTTTCTGCTCTACCGAGGATTCTAATGTTTAGTATCATTACCTGCATCCTTTGTTTTATGGTATTTCACACAATATCTCTAGTTAATTTAAAGGCCAAAAATACATTTAAAACCAATATAATTTTACTAACCAATGTCACCCCAATAAATTTAATCAAGTTTTAAAAAATTGAAAAATAAAGGGTAAAAATAGTATAACAAAATTCTCAAAAGAGACTTAGTTTTAATGAACATACATCCCTACATACTTATATCCTCTTGCTTTTGTGATAGTTTACATGGGCATATTGTACTTACACATATTTCAAAAATTAAACATATTCTATGGATGCGTATGTAAATGAATATATATATATGCATATACACACACATATGTGCATATATATCAGCATTTCTGAGTACTGATCAGAGGTAAAGTAAATACGCTTTATTTATATAGAGAGAATGAAATTCTTTGTAAGAAAAAGCTAGTACATTCTAGATGAGGTAACAAGAATATTAAACTTTACTTTTTATATGTGTGTATGTATATGCATGTATACATGTATATATGTATGTATCTACATACATATATACTTATGTATATATGCATATATATTTATATATAATTATGTGTACATGTATGTGTGCATATATACCTATGTTATATATATATATATGTGTGTGTGTATATATATATATATATACACTTATGTATACATGAAAATGTTATATGCAATGCAAGTAGTTAGGTATTATAGAGATATTTAAATACATATATTAAAATCCATAAATGTATGTATATATAGACTCATTAAAAATTGTTCACTATAATATATTTGAAAGGGTATAGGAGTGGGATGAAGAGAGAAATTGATCAGTCTAGCTTAACACCTTTATGGAACTGAGATGGTAAAAGAGTAAAAGGGTCAGGTAACAGAAGAATTTCACAACATTGAAGATTATAAAATATATGGTATTATAGTTCCATTATTTAAGGACCATTGCTATACCTAGCTAACAATAAAGTACATATTAAAAAAAAGAGCATGTATAAAAATGTGTATGTAAAAGAATAATGGGAGATGGTGGCTGCTTCAATTTATTGCCTTCTCACATGTCACTGTATCTTTAATTATCAGTGCAGAGAGTCTATTTCAATCCTTTAAAGCATTAAATGGTTATGAATTTAAGGCAAGTAGGAGGTTGACTTTGTTAAAAACCAAGGAAGGGAAAAGTTTCTCTTGGTTGATGAAAAATGTACCAAGATTTTTAGAGAATGGTTATTCTAATGTAGCTGTAGAGATTTGGGTTTGGGAAATTATCATTTATGAAATGACAGTTTATTACATATTTAAAAAAAACTGTAAAATTACGGCAAGTTTGCTTATTTTCCTCTGTGCAGAAAACATAAACTAGATGTGAATTTGTCTTCTTTGCCTCCATGAGCCTTGAGAATGTAATCGATACAGATATATAGGTTAAAGACATTTAAACACATGTATTTGTTAAGAATATATAGACCTCAAAATTGTCAAGACAGTTTGGGATTCATGTTAACTTTAAAAAATAACTGAGTTTCCAAACATCAGGCTTCATTTCAGGCTGAACTAGTTTAATACTAAAATGACAATATATTCCTAATTGAAATCATGATGTTAAGAGGCATGATGATAATTCATCAAAAGCCATACATTTGGCCAGGTGTATATAACTATATAATTGAGATCTAATGATATATGGTATTCTTGGAAGTACTTTTTATAAAACTAATATTAAAATTAGAATATTCTCTACACCTCTTAGATCATAACATTTTACTCGTGATCAATATTCACTTCTCAATTATGCTAAAAGCATATTAAAATTAAGAAATACTTTTTTTTCTGCAAACACAGCTTTCCTCTTTTCAATGCATATTTAAGAACAATCATTGTTCTGTACTTATGACAGTGATCACAGGTGCATTTTACTTATACTTTACGGAATTCACAGAAAGCTTTTTTCCTGTCTGTAAGGCAGCTGAAAAAAATGAACAAATTTAATTTCTGATAAAATGCTAGTAGTTTGGGGCAAGAATAAGCTAAGAATCAAATTAAGGGAATCTGTACATCTGTTTCAGAAATGCATTGTAGGAGATCATCCTGTAGCTTGCTCCCAATTGTTCCTTTTGTTTGTAAAATGAATGATTTAGTATAAACAAATTTTCTTTTTTATTACTGAAAAGGTATACAGCATTAAACGAATAAAATTAGAATAGCATACTTCAAATTACTATTTTCCATAACTGAAGAAATGCACGTTCCTTCATCTTTAAAGAGAAGGAAACTAACTGATTAAAGTTTCTTTTCTCTTCCTTAAAATAAAAACACACACACACACAAAACCCTAGGCTAGAGAGAATAGAAAAGTTAAGCATGATTAGTAGCAAAAGTGCTGCTAAAAGACTATGATGCAGAATAGTAAAATCATCTGAGGACTAAAGAAGTTGAACTTGGGGAAAAGTTACTAAAAGAAATTAAGCTCAGCATCCCTGGACTTCACAGGTCACCCAGAGGTGGGAGCCCACAAACACCTGTGAAAATGTCAGGTTTTCTTGACCCATCATTTTCCAAACAGGCCTCCGCAGTCAGCAAGGAGGACTCGGCAAAGTTTCCAAACCATCCTAACCTTACACAACTTGCTCTCAGTTTTTTCCAAAGTCAAGGGAAAGTCATAAGGAAAAGGCTCACCTGTGCTGGGCTGAACCAACCATGTGGGCAGGCACAGTGCTCCCCACAAGTCCCCTTGCCCTTGGCGCTCGTCTTGTGAGGACTTTTCCGCACACTGTCCCACAAGGTGACCAGCTTGGTCCTGTTTGAAGCTGGGCCCCCAGGTCCTGAGGAGGGCATGGTCTGAGAAGTGTACCCGAGCCCCTGAGTGCTCCTCTGCCAGCCACAAGCGCAGTGGGCATCTCTGATCAGTGTGGGTGCACTCCTGCCGGCATCCATCCCATCGGACCCCCGGCTGCAGCTGTGTTGCTTGGTGAGGTATGCATTCATACTGCACTGATGCCTACTCTTTCCTTTGGTCAGCTCTGCACAGCAATGTCTCCTCCCTCACACCCCTTTCTTCCAGGCAGTTGTAAAAGTCTTTTTTTTTTTTTTTCCTTTCCTCCCGTGGATCTCTCAGTATCTTTGACAGCTGCTATAAGCAGTGCATCGTGGGAGCAGCGAGAGCAGCTCCGCACAGCGTTATCTGCGGGCTGGTAGCTCTTTGTCAATAGATGACTCAACTCACAGAGCAACTTGACAGTATCCCTGCTCTAGGCAGAAGCAATCAATGCTCCACACAGCTGGGCTACAAGACTGTACACTGTGTTACAAACCCTTTTTGGATGGAGCCCCACAGTCAAGAATACTCTCTGCAATTTGGCATTCTGGCTTTTCCCTCTCCTAGCTGATCCCCACGCAAAATACAGACCTCGAGAAAGAAAGCTTCTTATCAGACTAGTGGGACCTAGAAAGGATGAATCTAGGCTGAAACAATATAGCATAAGCAATTTAAAATGATGGGAAAGTTAACCTGTCAAGGAATTTCCAACATTTACAGGAATCACTTCTGCCAAGACAGACTAAATCATGAGGTAACTAAATAACAGCATCAATATGAACTCTTAAAAAACATCAATTCATTTACAATCACTGAGATAATAGCATGATACTAGCGAGAGTCCTCTAAAATTTGGAAGTGTAATTTGCTTTAGATCATGAGTATACATTATAATCTAAACACCGATTCTTTATGCTATGAATGATTAGTAATTCTTTCTGATTCTAAATAAAGCCATGTTCAAAGTTCAAAACGGATGGATTGGCTTATTTTAAAAGTGTTTTTCCTTACCCCAAATTATTCTGAGGATTTCCTTTCAAATACTTGACCACACCATTACATTCACCACAGAGAGAGTCTGCACTTTAAAATGAAAGACACTTCCAACTCTGCCATCCAGTATTTTGGTTTCCAAAGACAGAATTTTCAAATTCTTTCACCAAAAAAATGAGTGAATCCTATCCAATTTAAAGAAATGGCCTTCCAAAGAGGACATGATTGTTTTAAAATTTTAGTTTGATTGCAGAATCCATAAGTAATATTTTCAGGAAAGGGAAAGGCATTTAGAATTTTTACTCTGTTTGAAACTTTTCCTATCTATTGCCAAAATGTCTATCCTCAGCAGATATACCTAAGGAAATAATTTTGATTTGATTGGACAGGAAGCTGCCATGCATGTAGAACCAAAGATGATGTAATCCCACAATATAATAATTTTATCTACACACTATCAGATTATATTAGATCTACCATCTCAGGGGATTGATCAGCTGCTGGGGCAGAGTAGACCTCATTTCTGACTGAATTGGCAGGGTTCTTATTTCAAAAGCCAGGATTATAACATATTCTACATTTCAACACTAAGACCTGTTGGATAAATCATTGTTATATATAAAAATTCTGAATGAAAGAAATAGGATCTTCTTTTTATGTATATCTACATAAAAGTGTCCTTTTTCCAAATTCTCAACAAGGGGTTTATATTTGTACATTGCCTGGAATGGTAGGCATCCAAAACGTCTTTGCTAAATAATTATAATTCATATGTATAAGTTCAAATGCAGGCCCTAGTCTGTTATTGACCTTTTTTTTTTCCCCTCAAGCACCTAGCATATGTCCTTCCCAGCACTTAGCAGGACTAATATTCTGGGTGTGTGTGTGTGTGTGTGTGTGTGTGTGTGTGTGTGTGTGTTTTGAGTGTATAAATAAATGTTTTGCTAAATTGTACAAATAGAAGGAAAGAGTAGAGGAATGAAGGAGTTGACCAACATTTTTGAAAACAATATTTAATTCAGCAATGCTCCAGAAACATAAGCGAATCTTTTAAGGTTAGCGTCAGGACTGGTTTTGATGTATTAAAGAAACTTGCCAAAAAAAAAAAATGAAGACTTGAGCTATTAGGCAGAAATAACAATGGCATTAATGGTATTTCTTCCTGAAGGAGAATCAAGGAGTCAAGATCACTACCTAAAAACAGTAAAATAGAGGCAAATAGATCATGTGATACTCAGTGGAGAAAAGGAAAGAAAATCATTTCTCTCTCTCTCTTATTTTTTAGGCTAAATCAAGGGATGATGCCCAATTAACTTCTGGGTCAAGTCATGCCCTAGAAAACTTCATATTTGTCTGATGTCACTGTGTTGTATGGCTATAAAGCAGGACTTGATGTGAGATGGCAATATCGTAACCCCCAAATGAGAATGTCACAAAGTGATAAGTTTGCCTCACTCCAATCTTATCTAACCATACATGTTCCTCTAGTATTTCAGGCAGATATCATTGCTCAAAGGTCCACTGGCATCTTCAAGGAACGCATGCCCTGTTTTCAACCATTTGTCTTTCAAGTATAAGAATCAATCTGCACAGGACAAGTCAGTATGAATCCATTACAGTTTTGTAATGGCATGTGCAGCTTGCAACAAGACAGAAATTTTCCTGGCTGGGCACTACTCAAAGATATTGTAAATCTTCACAGGGACCTATATCTGTTATGAATAGGTTGTTTGTAATGAGCTATTTCTTCCCAACACAAGGACAACAAAATTTCTGTTTTAATCACTTCAGCATGTCATTTCTCTACAAATAAATAAATACCATATTTTGCATAACTAATGCTACTTTCCTTCAAAGATCATAACGACCATAGCAAACGTTCATTAAACGTATTGCAAGACTCTATTGAAATTATTCTTTCACTGTAATACGTGTGAAATAATTCCAGCCTCCTGTTTTACCCTCTCCCCCCATTTTATTTTATTTTCAAATATGGCATTTGGCTTTCCAAGTCTGAGGAGAGACCACTTAGATAAATATGTCCAACTAGCCTATTGTACTATGAGACAGACGTACTAATTAAAGATAATTCAATTTGATCAACTATAATTGGACAATTGTAATGATGACATAAAATAAGATGACATAAAATTCTGGTGAAACAAGAATTAATGGGGCACAAGCACATCTCCCAGTTATCACTGTGATGTAACATGGGCAGATGGTGCTCAGGGCGATGCCTAGATGAGATATATCGTACTGACCTCTCTTTGACCTGGAGCTGACTCCATAGAACAACTACTAGTTTTAAGGCAAGAGCTTAAAATGAATATCCTGGCTTGATTTGTTTAATAAAAATTAAACAGCAAAGATGGATTTACTAAATAAATTGTATTGCACTAAAACACTATGCAGATTTCTTTTTCCAGATAACACTTCCTTCAGGCACTTTCTGCATATGGGAAATGAAAATATTAATTACGAAAGAAGAGCTAAGTGCTTGCTCAGGGATGACTGGGTAATAGAAGCCCTTCAGCAGATACAAGTAATGTGTTAAATAATCATAAAATGGTACAAAGTACTAGATACAATTTCTCTTGATTTCAAAAGTGGATAAAGTCTACTCCTGTGACTTCAAAGACTACAGATGTAACACATGTTAACAAATTAATATTCTTCCACATCTTACAACCTTCGGCCTGGGCAATCTCCACATCCAAGCACATCCACCTTTCAAATTAGAGAGAACTGAGAATAAAGCATTTTAGTCTCTAAGATTATTTCTAAGAGATGTAAACCATTTAATCATAAATCTTAGGAGACAAAACAAGCAGGAATTAATAGTGTTAAAGGATATATGATTAATTGCTATAAAGATTAACCCAGACAGAGGATTTAATAGGAAGTAAAGGAAAAAAAAATTAAATGTCCCAAATTCTCACTAACATACTTTGATTTCAGTGGGTCTTGATGGGGAGGGGATTAATTTGAGTTAATGTACAGTTAAATTATAACATGCTTTTCAGGGAATGCAGATTTATTACATTCTAACACAGTAACACTACGAGAGAAATAAGAACATAAGTTATGTGTCATTTCTTAGCGATTCTGAAAGGAATGCTAATAAAAAGGTAATAATCACTTATAATTTACATATTTTACCAACAGAATCTAAGTGATGTACAACACTGCTACAGGAATTTGTTCTCATCCTTCAAGGTCACTTCTGTGAACCTTTCCAGACTCTCTGGCATGGTCAGTGACACTCTGCAGTACCTGTGTACTTGTCTGTGTAAATATCTTTCATATCTGTCCATTTCTCTCAATCACCATGAAGACCACCCTAGTCTAAGGTAGCATATCCTTTTTCTGTAGAACTGGTGAAACAGCTTCCTAACTGGTCTCTGGCATCCATCCTTACTCCAATTCATTCTCATTTTAGCCAGAGTAACTTCTAAAATATAAATAGGATCAGGCCCTACCTTGCTTGGTACCTTCAATAAAAGTCTCATTCCTTGGGAATCTGTATCGCCAGAGACTACACAGTCTTTCAGGTGGCTTGAATGGTCTGTAATCATGAGTTGTGTGACCTGGCCTCTGCTACTGTCACCAGTCTCACCCGTGCCTCATCCCCTTGATCTCTCCTCCAACCACACAGGCCTTGAGTACCTGCGCTTAGTCCACCTTGTGGTCATTGCACACACTCTCTTCCCCTCTCCACACCTTCACATAATTCATTCCTACTCACCCTTTTGTAAGGTGCATCAAGAGACACCCTTCCGAAAGCCATCCCAAGAACACACGCAATGTACTCTGGAGGAGTGGGCTTACTAGGCAACACAGCTTCCAAAAAAGTCTCTCAGGCCTTCCTTCCCACCAAATTGCCATCCCAAAGCCTCTTATATTCAGAAATCCCGGAGTCCTCCCTGCCTCCCAGAGCTCAACTCCAATATCACCTTTTCAAGAAAGCATACCCTGGACACTGTTCCACCCCCTTCTAGAACAGATCATGTCGCCATCCCATTAAACACTCATTTAGCACCTGTGATTCTCTTTCAACACTTAACAATGATTGTATTTAAAATACGAATTACACTGCTACTTGTTTTGTGCCATTCTCCTCAAACAGCATGTAAGTAATCACCATGAGGGATTTCTTTTGCATCTGCATTCTCTGAACCAAGAACAAAGTAAGCGTCTAGTTGTTTATTAAGATAAATCAAGTAAGAAAGAAGATAAAACTGCCTTTCAGTGGTTACATCAACGTAGATATTCAGATCTGTGTTCTACCTCTCAATACAAAATGAATAAATCAGCATTTTGAATTTAAATACAAAATAGCAATGTGCTCTTAAGGTATCATTTAAGTGAAACATTCAGTATGGCTGAGTGGCGTAAGTGCATTAACTCATATTTTTTGAAGAAATTTGCTGGTGGTCTTATAACACTAAGAAATTGAAACAGCTTCTGCTTATTTTAGTAAGATATTCATTCATAAAAACTGCACTTCCTCACAGCTGTGATTTTCTCTCCAGTGTTTTCAAATTGTTCTCCCTTTGTAGATAGTGCAAATGGGGGTGCGTTCCCCAAGTCAAAAACCAGTCACTGGTAAAGCAGGGAGAGTATTCCAGACTCAAACCACCAAAGCCTTGATCCTCTTAAAATGGTATAATCCAAAAGGCATAGTGATTTCACAGCATATTAAGAGAATATTAGACAGCAAAAAGGAAAGAAGACACCTCCTTGTTCTCATCAATCAAATTAGAAAGTTCAAAAAAATTAAAGAGCATTATTATTCATAACAAATATCTCATTAATATATTTTTTTTTAAATTGTGGTTAAAAATACTTAATATGAGATCTACCTTCTTAACAAATTTTTAAGTGTACTGTATTATTAACCCTAAGCACAATGTTGTCAGCAAATCTCTAGAACGTTTTTTACCTAAAATTCATAACTAAAATTCTATTCCGTTTGAATAGTGACTCCTCACTTTCCCTTCTTCCTAGTTCCTGGAAACCACCATTCCACTTCCTGCTTCTATGAATTCACTACTTTAGATACCTCATATAGTATAACTGGAATCATGCAATATTTGTCCTTCTGCAACTGGCTTAATTCCTTTAGCATATATCCTCAAGTTTCACCCATGTTGTAGCACGACAGGATTTCCTCCTTTTTATGTCCAAATAGTATTCCATTGTATGTATATGACATATTTTCTTTATCCATCCATCTGTCAATGGATAGTCAGGTTTTTTCCACTTCTTAGCTATTGTGAATAATACTTCAGCGGACACAGAAGTGCAAATATCACTTTGACATACTAATTTTAATCCTTTTAGATAAGTAAACAGAAGTGGGATTGCTGGATCATATGCTAGTTTTATTTTTAATTTTTTAAGGACCCTCCGTGTTTTCCATAGCAGCTGACCATTTTACATTCCCACCAAGTATGCACAAGGGTTCCAATTTCTCTGCATACTGACCAACACTTAATTTGTTTCTGTTTCTGTTTTCTAATGGTCATAACTAACAGGTCGGAGCTTTGTTCTTCTTTCTCAAGAGAGTTTTTATCTATTCAGGGTCTTTTGTGTTTTCATATGAATTTTAAGGTTTTTTTTTTTCTATTTCTGTAAAGAATGCCAGTTGAATATTTACAGGGATTGCATCGAATCTGCAGATTGCTTTGGGTAGTATGGGCATTTTAAAAATGTTGTCTTCCAATCCATGAACAATTATTTGTGTCTTTTATTTCTCTCATCAGTGTTTTGTAGATTTTAGAGTACAAGTCTTTCAATCCTTTGGTTAGGTTTATTCCTCTGTATTTTGTTCTTTTTGATGCTATTATAAATGAAATCTTCTTAATTTCCTATTCAAATTGTTCATTGTTAGTACTATATAGAAATGAACTAATTTTTGTATGTTGATTTTGTATCCTACAACTTTGCTGAATTTGCTTATTAGCTCTAATGTGTGTATGTGTGTGTGTGTGTGTGTGTGTGTGTGTGTGTGTTTGATCTTTAAGGGTTTTCTATGTATAAATTTATGTTACCTGTGAACAGAGATAATTTTACTTCTTTCTGACTTGAAAGCCTTTTATTTGTTTTTCTCACCTGAGTGCTCTGGCTAGGACTTCCAATACAACATTGAACAGAGTGGTAAGAATAGGCATTCTTTTCTTGTTCCTGATCTTAGAGGAAAGTCTTTCAGTTTTTTGCCATTAAATATAACATTAGCTGTGGGCTTTGCATATATGATCTTTATTATGTTGAAGTAATTTCCTTTCATTCCAAGTTTGTTGAGTGTTTTATTATGAAAGAATGTTAAAATTTGTCAGTACTTTTCTGCATTTGTTGAGATGATCATGTGATTTTTATCCTTTTCTGCTAATGTGATGTATCACATTGATTATTTTTCTCATGTTGAGCTATCTTTGCCTCCTGGGGATAAATCACACTCGGTCATGGTGTATGATCCTTTAAATGTGGTGTTGAATTTTGCTCGCTGGTGTTTGTGTAGAATTTCTAGATTTATTTATCAGAAATACTGGCCTGAAGTTTTGTTTTGTTTTGTTTTGTTTTTCCTTGTTTTATCTGTCTGGCTTTGGTATCATAGTAATGTGGTCTCATAAGGTAAGTCTGGAAATGTTTCTGCCTATTTAATTCTTTGCCAGTTTGACAAGGATTGGCATTTATTCCTCTTTAAATGTTTGGTAGATTTCACCAGGGAATCCATCTTGTCCTGGTCTTTTCTTTGGGATATTTTAGATTACTGATTCAATCTCCTTACTAGTTTGGGGTCTGTTCAGAACTTTTTTATTTGTCTTTTTTTTAGGTTATTCAATCTGTTGGTGTATAACTATTCATAGTAGTTCCAATTCTTTTAATTTCTGTAACATCAGTTGTAACATCTCTTTCAGCTCCATTTTAATTTATTTGAGTCTTTTCTGTTTTTTATTAGTTAATGTAGCTAAAGGATTGGCAATTTTGTTTACTTTTTCAAAAAAGGAAAAATTCTTAATTTTGCTGTTTTTTTCCTACTCTCTCCTTCATTTATTTCGGTTTTAATCCTCATTATTTCCTTCCTTCTTCTAACTTTAGGATTAGTTTGTTTTTACTTTTCTAGTTCTTTGAAGTGTAAAGTTAGGTTGTTTATTTTAAATCTTTTTTTTTTCTTTTTTTAATATAGGCATTTATCACTATGAACTTCCTTCTCTCTTTCTAGTTCATTGAAGTGTGAAGTTAGGTTGTTTATTTTAGATCTATGTTCTTTATTTAAGTAGGCATTTATCAAGATAAACTTCTCTGTTAGTTCTGCTTTCACTACATCCCGTAAGTTTTGGTATGTTGTGTGTTTTTGTTTTTATTAGTCCCAAGACGTTTTTGAACTTCCCATTTGCTTTCTTCTTTGAACCATTGGTTGTTGGAGAATGTGTTGTTTAGTTTCCAAATATTTGTTATTTTTCCAGGTTTTTATCTTTTTTTTTTCCTGCCATTTGTTTCTAGTTTCATTTCATTGTGGTTGGAAATATACTTGGTATAATATCAATCTTAACTTTGTTAAGACTTGTTTTGTGACCTAACATGTGATCTATCTTACAGAATTCTCCTTGTGCACTTGAGGAGAATGTATATTCTGATGCTACTCTGTTTCCCCCAAAATAAGACCTAGCCGGACCATCAGCTCTAATGTGTCATTTGGAGCAAAAATTAATATAGGACCCAGTGTTATACCATATAAGACCCTTATATTCAAAAAGACCGGGCCTTATATTAATTTTTTTTCCAAAAGACGCATTAGAGCTGATGGTCCAGCTAGGTCTTATCTTCCATGAAACACAGTATTGGATGGAATGCTCTTTATATGTCTGTGAGGTCTTTTTGATCTACAGTGTTATTCAGCTCTTCTATTTCCTTATTGATCTTCTGTCTGGGTGTTCTCTCCATTATTGAAAGTCACGTATTGAAATTCTCTATTATTATTGTATTGCTGTCTATTTCTCCCTTCAGTTCTGTCAATATTTGCTTTATATATTTGAATGTTCTGGTGTTGGGTGCCTATATGTTTATAATTGTTATATCTTCTTGGTAAACTGACCCTTTTATCATTACATAATATTTTTCTTTGTCTCTCTTGACAGTTTTTGACTTAGCCTATTTCCCTGATATAAGTATGCTCATCCCTGCTACCTTTTGGTTACAATTTACATGGAATATCTGTTTTTTTAAAACTTATTTTGTAACTTTTTGTTTGTTTTATTGTGTGTGTGTGTGTGTGTGTGTGTTTCCAGGGCCCACCAGCTCCAAGGCAAGTTGTTGATCTTCAATCTAGTTGTGGAAGGTGTAGCTCAGCTCCAAGTGCAGTCGCAGTTTTCAATCTTCAGTCGCAGGGGGCGCAGCTCACCATCCCATGTGGGAATTGAACTGGCAACCTTGTTGTTGAGAGCTAATGCTCTAACCAACTGAGCCATCCACCTGCCCATGGAATATCTTTTTCCATCTTTTCCCTTTCAGCCAACATGTGTCCTTAAATCTAAAGTGAGTCTCCTATACACAGCATACAGCTTAAGCTTATTTTTATTATTCATTCAGCTACTCTATCTCTTTTAATTGTAGGGTTTAATTCATTTACATTTAAAGTAATTATTTTAGGGAAGGACTTACTATTGACATTTTGTTAATTGTTTTCTGCCTGTCTTGTAGCTTTCGTGTACCTCTTTTTTTCTCTTGCTATCTTCCTTTGTGTTTCATGGATTTTGAATCATGTGCATGATTTGATTCTTCTCTCGTTTTCTTTTGCATACCTTCTATAGGTATTTTCTCTGTGGTTACCATGGGCTTACATAAAACATCTTACGGTTATAATAATCTAATTTAAGCTGATAAGCTAACTGGTAACAATTAAATTTCAATTATATACTCTACACTTTTCCTTTTCCTCCATATTTTGTTATTAATGTCACAAATTACATTGTTTTATATGGTATATCTATGAGCATATTTTGGTAGGTATAGTTATTTTTCTATACTTTTGTATTTCAATTTCTTTAGTTCTTAATATAGGAACTATAGCACTAAACATTGAGCTTAGTGCATATATTAATATGCTCTTGTCCAAGTCTTAATTAACTTGAAAGTTGAAGTATACTGATTCAAATAGAGGGAGACTCTTGGGAAACTAATATGCATGACATATTGGGTGTGTTGTTCCCAAGTGCCAGTCTCCCCATTTTTCCAATGCTAGATGCTCTATTGACTCTTTTCTGTGTGCCAGGAGCAGATAAGTTTGTGTGAAAGATTTTGGGGGGTGCTAAGCAGGGCAAAGGCATGTGCCATCCCCTGTGCTGAAATTCATGATGGAGGAAATACATAAATAATAAAATGTGCAAAAATAACATTATGGAATTGATTTATAAATGAAGAATAGACAGAGTTAGGGAATGGAGGGGGAAAGAAAAAAGAAAGGGAAGAAGGAAGGAAGGAAGGAAGAAAGGAAGGAAGGAAGGAAGGAAGGAAGGAAGGAAGGAAGGAAGGAAGGAAGGAAGGAAGAGAGGGAAAAAGGAAAAAAGGGAGAACAAAAAGAAGACAGGAAATGAGGGAGAGAACAGTCACAAACTGAGTGATCTCTCAAAAAAGAAAAACACAGAATCAGGTTGAATGATGCTATGCACAGAATCAAACTGGAACATATATGAATGGACCTTCCTCTGACTATGGGACAGTCTGGCACACACCACTGAAGTTCCCTTGAAGCAGCCTACCCAGCTTTTTTGAGTTGTCACAACCTGAATTTAAGAGAGAATCATGATCTGGGATCAGTATTTCTTTGGTCTAACTTTTACATGGTATTATTTTTCTGATGAATGATTTGTAACAGATATTGTCTAAATTAACCAAAAGGTTGAAAATCCTTCTGAGTTAAAAAATAAGCCAGATTCCGAGTTGTCAGTGGTAAGCCATCTGTGGATTGGCCTAAAGGCGAGGGTATGGATTAACAGAAATGACAGGCCCTCTTCCAGTTGAATGATCTCCTCTCCTTGGAGACTTGACATTTTAGTAAAGTTTTATCTAATTGGCTTTGCTTTGGCCTATATGTTTTAAATTCACATTTAATGAATCATTGCCTCCTCTGTGATTCCCTATTATTTTGCTTCTGTGTTTTGTATTTCATTCAATAAATATTGATTGACTGCCTATTCTGTACCAGGAACTATGCTAGTGATAAAATAGTAAACTGTAGATAGGGTAGCAACTTAGCAGAGCAGAATTCCTTGAATAAACAAGTGTGCTGAGTGATGAAAGGGAGACATACAGGGACTCTGTGAGGGATCTCCCCTGCTACTGAACCTGTTCCCTGATGGTGATTTTTATATCTGTGGGCATGTCCTTCTTTCCTACTAAATTATAAGCTTCTCAAGAGCAAGGGCCATCTTTTATTTGTCAACTCACACCCTCCTTGCCATTGCCTCACAATATGATTCTTATTGTTTAGTAAATACTGTTTGAATTATACTTGGAGAATAAGGGACTTGGGTTTAGGCAACACGCCCTACTTCTAAGTCTGCTGCTAACCTAGCTCTCATCGTGGACATGTTTCTATAACTTGCTAAGTTCAAACGACCCTATTTGTAAAATTAAGGGAGTGGACTAAAGAGCCTACGAGGTCATATTCTGTGGTTTCTGAAATACAGGCATAGCTCATGGGTGACATCCCATCAACATCTTTAGGTTTAATCACAATGTCTGCCAAATGACTGCAGGAATATAGAGGTCATGTATTATTATCATAAACATTTAGATTTATTATTATTTTTAATACATAGCAAGGTGGTTAAAAACTATGGAATAATGACTTTTTTAGCTTATTTTCTCAATTTTACATTCTTTCAATAATCTTTGCCAAATAGAGACGCAGGATGACATAGTGGTTAGAAGTAGAGACTCTAAAGTCACACTGTTCTAGCCATCCTGCCTCTACTACTTGTTCAAAGACTGAGACAAGCACCTTTATCCCTTTCCTAATAGCTCTTCACTGAGCTCATCTAAGAGCTGAGGACATTTTAATTGCTGCATAAATATTTGAAGTCTCATGACATTTGTCCCATTTAAACATTTAAAAGATATTTTTGTCTAATATGAAAAGCTTTGTACCACATTTGTGCACTTATTTTCTCCCAGTCATCACAGAAGAGGCATGAGCTCTAGAATTAGACTTCTGAGTTTACTTAACTTCTGTGTGTCTCAGTTTCCTCTTCTATAGAAAGGTTGATAATAGTTCCTACCTCCTAGAATTGATGTGAGAATAGTATGAGTTAATTTTTGTAAAGCACTTAGCACAGTGTGTGGTACCTCATAATGCACAACAAACTTTATCTATCATCCTCATCATCATTCTCATCGTTATCACCTTCCCCACTTCAAATATAAATTCCAGAGGCTGACATTTAAAAATTCAGCAGTGACCATATACAGACACTCAATAAAGGTCAACTGATTTCCATTGAATGTCAGAATTCCATATTGGTCCTTAACTTATCTTCCTAACTTCTATTTTTGAACAGGGCACTGTAGCCCTGGGCCAAGTGCTAAATAACATCATCACAAACAATGTATGTACTATTTGGCCAGTACTTACAATGTGTCTTAAAGACAGGTATTTCATTTGATCCTAATATAACATTATATGATTAACACTGACATGCCAATTTAAGATACAGATATTGGCTTATAAAAATCCTGTAAATTTCCTGTGGGCATAGCAAAAATAAAATCAAGGTTCATACAACATTGGAACCTGTGCATGAAAACCTGTGCAAAATAGCATTTAACTTCCATGTTAGACTTTCATTTTAGAAAATACTGCTATATCCTGGATCCTCAAAATAGCCCCATATGACAGGTTAAACTAAGGTTCATGGTTGTAAAATGATGTGTCTAGGATTAGACAGTTAGTAAGTGATATTGTTGGAACCATAATGCAAAGCTCGGTGTTCAGTCCAAAATCTTTCCGCAGTTCCATTTTTTCTCACTCAGCAGACTTCCTTTCTAGGATGAATACATGACATCTTGTCACTCCCTTTGCCATCAAAAACTGGATAAAAGATGAGAAACATTTAGTGAATCTAGAATTTAAGGTTATAAGTTTGGTGTTAGCAAAATAATTCGTATTTGCCTTCTCTGTTCCTATTTACGATCCTAAGGAGATATTAATTAGGTTTTTGAGAGGTCTGAAGGACATATATTCCTAAACTTGAAAGGCTGAAATGAAAATAAAGTTTGTGTCTTAATTATATTTTCTCATACAAGTTCAGGAGCATCTGCTGTTTCTTGCAGCCATGAGAAAGAGGTTCAAGTTTATGTAAACCCCATTTCTTTTGACTGTATAACTGATTTAATTATAGTAACTGCAGTTACCATTTATTATCTGCTATGAATGTGCCAAGAAATACACAGAATAGATCTAATTCTTTCAGCAACTATGAAAAACAAATGTCATTATTCCCACTTCTAGAGGGGAAAAAATGATGTTTCGAGAAGTTAAGCAATTGCTCAAGGTCATGTGGCTATTAAATGGCAAAGTCATGATTCAAATCCAGGTTAGTCTGATTCTAAATTCTGATGTTTTTTTACTCTATCATGTTGCTTTTGATCTTCTATCTTCCTTTGGCTGATATAAGTAATTTAAATGTTAAACTCTGAGTTAAGCTATGGGGGCTTCTGAGGAGAAACAAACAAACAAACAAAAAACTCAAGCACTAACTATGCAAAAACCTGTGTTGGTCAGAAGTCCAAGCAGGAATGAGTTGTCAGCTACTTTGGGGTGGAGTTCTTTGCCACCTCACAGGGAATATTCATTTAGGCCTGCTGGGCTTAATGAAATTCAGTATTGTATACCCAAATACCAATGTGCCCGCTGCGACACCTTTCAAGCAAATCTTCTTTATTCTAGCTTTTGCTCGTAAGGCAACAAAGCAGACATGATGTGTAAATTATCTGTGGGTTGGGTTCTAAGACACCCGGCTTAGAGCCCAGGTACTGATACAAAATATACATTTGGGAGAATTCATCTCACGCAAATGTATTAGCATGCAGTTAACAATAAAATGCTTTCTTTTCTGCAGAAAGGTCATTTATTTATTGCTTGGAATCTGTACTTTCAGTGTAATTTGTGCAGCGAGAATTGTACATCACTTGGAATGCAATTTCCTAAATATTCATTAGCTAGTAAAATATAAAATCAGGTATCTGATATTTCTCCTTCTTTATTTTTACAATTTTCCATTGAAGACAATATTGCTTTCCCTCTTTATGTAGGTAATACATAGCCAGTCTGGAGGACAATGGGGGCACTTATCGCCTCCTTGCATCCAATCTTCTCGATGGCCTTTTTCAATTAGGCAGGTAGTACATTAGAAACAGCATTTATTCTACCCAGAACATATTACTAGTCAATATGGTTAGTGTGCCATGGCGGGCAGGCTGCCTTTCATCTCCAGAAAGCAACAGATCATTCAAGATCAAAATCAATCTCATTCAAGAAAGAAAAGAAAGTGAACTAAGGGCTGTAAGACAAATTCTTCCAGTGGGGAGCATCCAACAGGGAGTCCCAATTATAGAGCTGCAGTTCAGGTTCTTGACGAGACCCAACAGAGCCCAGGTGAGTAGCTGAGTGGAAGTTTTGCACACCTAAATATTATTTCCATGCACCATTTGCATTCCTATCCCCTTTTCAGACATCACCATGGCTATTCCTATCCACTGCCTTTTGGTTGTTCACATGCAAAATTCCTGTTGCTTTACATAGCATTCTACATGGAAAAAGGGGAAGGACTAATACTGCTCTGTTCTCTTGGTATAAGTAAAGGTCTTTTGAAAACTTCACAAAGTGTTTCTGAAAATCAAATTGTGCTGCTAAGCATCTGCATTCCAATGGCTCCCCAACTAGTGAAAATACAACCACTTTCAATTTAAATTAGGCTCTGAGTAGCATATGTTTCCTTATAACCTAGGGCCATGTCAACTGTCGGTTTGGGTCCGTGACTCACTTTGCATTCAGTTGACAATTCCTTCTTTGTGAAATTGCTAATCTCTGCTATATCCTTTTGCTGGTCTGGAAAGGAGCTGCTCCCTTTTCAAAGGTAATCTAAAGCAATCATTTCTGGTTCCTACTAACTTTGGCAGTTAACAGGTACAATTAACTTACTGAAAAGTAAAAGTATATTTACACTCTTTTCTTAAAGCCAAACTCTTTGAGTGAGAATGAAGAAACCCATATAAGTACAACATTTACAACAAAATAAATGTCTTTAAGCAAACAAATAAATAACCATATAAAGGAAACCATCATTATCTTAGCATTAAAATCCATAATGCTTAGCTTTACATTAAGCTTCTTTGAGAGTCGGTTCTATGAGCTTAAGTGTTTATATTTCTAATCCTCATAATACCACAAAAAGTGGGAATTACCTTATTCTAAGCATTTGAAGTCTTAGACAAATCATCTAAAGCTTGCTAGTGCCTGAGGATATTATGGTCACAAAACAATAACGCTTTTAAGAAGAATGGTGGGGTTCAGAGAAAAGGAGCTGAGTTGTGTATGTGAGCATGTGTGTGCTGGGGGTGGGGGTGAGGGTAGAGAAGGTGACAGCCATGGGTTTCTGCTACCAAACTATAGGCTCCACCTTCATCTGGGATACTTCCACATGCCATGCAAGCTGGCATATCCCCACAATACCCAAATATTAAACAGTTTCCCAGAGCAACAGACTCTGGAACTTCACTAAATCAATATTTAAATTGGAAGTTACTCTCACAGCCTCCTTCCGTAAGATTATGCCAATCTTATGTTTCAGTCTCCAGGAATCCCACACAAACTCAGGGTAGAGGAAAGCTTTTGTTGTTGCAATCCCCAAATGTTTGGCTTTTATGCCAACAATGCTCATCCTTTTCCCGAGATACACCCTAGAACTTTTAAGGGCTGACCTGCATTGGTGACTGTTTAAGTACGGAGGTCTCACGGGACACACCTGTGCATTCTGCTGGTTCTTCCCCATGACTTCATTGCTATTCTTACCCATGAGCAGACAAAGAAGCGTTAATTTACCAGAAAGAAGTGACACACAACATACTTTTCTGAGTCTCCGTGAGCTTTCAAGCATACTGTCTCTGTTGACATTTGCACCTCTCAAAGGGAGCAAAATATTGAAATAGTTGAAACCTATTTGTCCACAACATTAAGAACCAAATATAGGAAACAATTAGGGATGAAGAATTTTATTCATGCATTCAATAAACATTAAGTGTATGCCTATTATGATCCAGCATTATGCCTGATATTCAGTTTACAGCAATGTATAAGCGACATATTTTCCCTGCCCCGTGATTGATTGCAGACCAATGGTGGAGACCTTGAACAAATAACTAAACACAATCATTTAATTACAACTTTGATAATGGTGATAAAGGAGAAGTTTAGAGGCTATAAGAGTATTTAAGAGAGGTTTCAGAGACAGCTTCCCTGAGGAAGTGACATTTCAAACAAGAAATCTGGAATATATGAGAATAAAATCTGTCCCACTCTGGCTCAACTTGGCAAATAAAACCAGAATGTGTTAAATTAACTAACAATCTGAAATGTATGTAGCTGAACACACACACACACAAACACACACACACACACAAAGGTATTCCATAGCTAAAACTTACACCCCCAAATGTGTTTCCTTATTATTTAAAACGGATGCCTGCCATAACCAACTCACAGCCTTATAGTTTAAATAAAGTCATTTACAATAAAAATAAAGAATAAAGCTAAGGGCAGACAAGGAAGAGAGGGAAGGGAAGAAAAAAAGATGAAAGGAAAGAAGGAAGGGAGGAAAAGGTGGACAACAGTTTTAACATGGCTTCAAAAATAACACAAGTTTATACCATTGCTGGCCACTGCACTGGGTAGCAATATTTTTTGTGCTGCTAGGATAAAATTAAAAAACAAAACCAAATGAACAAATATTTTTAAAAACAAGACTTTTCTTATTTTAATAATAAGGACATGCCCCAGATAGGAATTGCTGGAATACTTGTTGAGTAAGAGGCTGGAACTACTGACAGGTACCTAAGGAATTCTGGACTAAACATCCGTGCTGAGACAACCCTTATAAAGCAATATGTGGATGTTGACGATTGAGGTTTTTCCAACCGCTTCAAAGCTTTAAGCCCGGAGTTTGTACGTCATTTCAAACTCCCTACATTGTTCCTTTATAGGATCTTTGATGGATAGGGTATTTAAAAGCTCAGAAGGGAGCAATGAATTTAAATCTGACCTCCACCATCTAACCGCTATGGTTTCTCAGACAAGTCACTTAACATCTCTCAGCGTCAGTCATCTCATCTGTGATATGAGGATGATGCTTATTTCTTAGAATTGCTTTTAGTATTAAATGTGGTAATGCTTGTAATGTACTTAGCACCATGCCTATCTGGTACATTGCAAGGGTTCACATTTTAGGGTTCTTAGTGGTGATGGTGGTGAAGAAGGAGGAGGAGGAGGAGGATGACAGGATATGAAGAAGCCTATTGCAATGAAAGGGCTGAATTAAGATATTTAATAACTCCGAGTCCTGAAAAGATTACTAGCCCATCAATATAATCAAAAATAAATATTTACTCTTATAATTAATGTTATGCATATTTATGCAGAAATTAAAATGCTTCTTTCTAGATTTCTCTGGTTGTAAAAGTTTGGGTATGTTTCCCAATGGGGCCTTTTCTCAATTTTTGGTGCTCATGCTTTGCTAATCTTCTAAGCACATCCTTAGCTTGCCTCTTCGGTAATTCAACAACATAAAGATTGGGAGACACTAAAATTATAGTAATAATAATAATAATAATAATGAGGAGGAGGAGGAGGAGGAGGAGGAGGAGGAGGAGGAGGAAGAAGAAGAAGAAGAAGAAGAAGAAGAAGAAGAAGAAGAAGAAGAAGAAGAAGAAGAAGAAGAAGAAGAGGAAGAAGAAGAAAGGTGATTTATCTGATTAAACACTATGGTAATTGAAGGATAGCTGTTATAGCCTCTTGATGAAGAATGATTTGATTTCTTTAGTTCCATCTCTCCCTTTTATCCAGTCTTGTACTGCAAGCAGAAGTGTCTGTTGTGCTTGATTCAATTCAGCTTCTCCCAACCATTTTCAACCCTCACTTAACGCCATGCCGCCTTGTCATGCCACAAAACAGTGCCTACCCAGGTAGTAACCAGCCGCTCACTAGTTACTGAGACCCATGAAAGTCATATGGATCAACTTCCTCACCGCATTTCTGATTATTGACCCATTTTCTTGGCTCTCAGTGGGTCCCTTCTCCTGGTGGGCCATCATCTGTGGTGCTAAGTCCCAAGTTAGCAACATGTTAAATAACCAGCATGGCATACCAGGAGCCAAGTCTGGGAAGGCAGCTACTTTTCTCACCCTGAAGTAAGCCTATGGCTACACAGCTTTTCTGGGTTGGAGAGACACAGACCACGGATGACTGCAGGAGGAGGGGAGGAGGAGAAGACAAGCTGAATGAATTTGTTGAGGGGAGGTGTAACTGAGTATCCATGAATTAAATATTCTTGACCTTATCCTTAATTCCCAAACTCAATCCAAGGATTCTCTCCCTCTTTTCTTTCTCCACATATATACACACAGCATTAAGCTTTCTGTGATCTTGATAAAAAAATCAATCTGTGAGATTTAACTATAATAAATATGATTGGGTCTGACATTCTTTATCAGGATGGTTTTCTTTCAACTTTATTTTATTGATTTAAATGTGCACATTTTATGTGAACATGGGCAAGTACATTAAACTCTGTAAGCTTTAGTTTACTTATATGTAAAATTGAGCTTTATAGTACTATCTACCCCATAGAGATGTTGTGAGATGCCTAGACTCTTTCTTCACACAGCTAACAAAAGGGGAACCTAGGACCTAAACCCATGTGGTCTGACTTCAGAGCAGAGACCATGGTTAGCTCACTATAGTGAGTACTTAATAAAAGTTGGCTATCATTACTACTATTATTCTTACTATTGCATTCATGAAAAAAAAATTAGAAAATCCAGACAAACAAAGAGAAAAATTATCCACAATATCTTTCTTATAGATAACAATTTTTAATATTTTGGTACCATCATTCCAGACTTTTTTCTATACACATTTTCTCCAAAAGTAGTGTACTATCTTACTGTTTTAAATTGATTTTTATGTTTAACACATTGTTGATGTTCTCTTTACATCAACAAGTATCATTCTTAGTTGATTTTATAGAGTAAGAGAAAAATTTGGTGTAAGGGACTAGACAATCTGATATCTCTGATCACGTCTCCCATCTCTGATAATGGTCTTAAAACCCATATTTCTTGTATTGTCTAAGCCTCCCTAATAGCCTCTGAGACTTACAGGCAAGTTCCCCAGGTCACTGACTCACAAAAAGACTTACTTGACAGAAGCTTCAGCAAACATAAAGCCTCAGAAACAGAAACAATTTTCTCTCTATCACACAAAATATAAGGAAGAGACAGTACTTCATAAAATATCATTACAGCATAGCAACCATGGATTTCACTAAGAGCTGGCAATTTAGCTAACATCCGGAGAAAAACCCACATGGGAATTCCTCACGGATAGAAGACAAATAGCCACAGATGCCACAGAAATACGAACGATAAGGAAGAAAGCGACGTAAAGTTTACCAGGATACTTATAAATACAAAAATATAGTCAAGAGAACAACTCACCAGAGGCCTAGGTCTACTGAAGTGCCACAATACCAGCATGCATCTTGCTACCAAAATGTAAATAAGAGGGACATTCATTCATTCATGAATAGTGTTTTTTAAAACCACAGTTTTAGCCAGGTATTAAATTTGCACAGGTCCAAGTCCACACCCACATGATTCTTATGTCCCCAACGTGGTGCAATGGTCCACCAAGGTCTGTCTACCTGATGCCCTTTCTCTTCATCATCTACTCAGTTTACCAGTCCCAGCCTTATTTCCCTGATGAACTCCAATCTGCCGAAGCAACCTGATCACCCTCTTCTCTGAAGATTTTTATACATAGGTTGAATATTTGATTTAATATTTCACAACTCATTGTTTTCTGAGATATGAAAAAGAAGTTCCCAATAAGTGGATTTTCTAGATAGTTTCCTGGTGACATCCTTTAAAGTCTTGAACAAATTCCTGAACTGCTATAAGCCTCATTTCTTTAAATATAGTGTTAATAATGCATCCTTTGAAATGTTCATGTGAGAATTAAATACAATTATATATATATATATATTATATATATATATATATATATATATGTCAGCTATCACAGTCTGTCATACATAATAGTGGTTATCATTATTAGTTATTAATTAATGTGGATTTGTTATTAGGCTGGTACAAAAGTAATTGCAGTTTAAATGGTTAAAAATTGCAAAAACTTCAATTATTTTTGCATCAACCTAATAACTAGGATCATTCATTACAAACATCTATTATTATAATGAATCACATTAGAGTATTGGCTACACAGATGAAAATGGCTTATTTCCCTTTATGTTAACTATCCAAAAATTGTTATGACATCTTGAGCACAAGTGTCCACATATTATTGAGGGTTTTCACATTTTTTACCCTCTGTATATCACTACCTTTTCAGTGGTCACTTAATTCCCCAGCTTTCTTTCCATACTTAATCACCTGGGTCAAGGAGAGTTAGGAGCTGATCAACTAGATGATAAAACGTGTTAGATGGAACTCTGTTAAAAGCAAGAGTAATAGAATAAAAGGAACCTACATTTATGAAGCATTAATGTACTAGCCACTATTAGAAGCATTATTTCATTAAATCCTCAACATGAATTTTTGAATTGGATCTTGTTCCTCATTTCCATTTTATAGTTCAAGCTGAGATATAAAGAGGTTACTTAGTTGTGAGTTTTATTCTCTATAGTGGACACAGTGGATATTCAATAAATGCACGTTAATATCTGTTCATCTATTTGTTTGTCTTTTTATTTTTAAGAAAATCCTGGGGAAAAGAATTTTAATAGATAGTCTTTCCTGCTTTCAGCGGACTTCACATGTCTTATGCCATTATTTCTTCCACCTCCATTTAATTCAACAGTATACATTATTTTTGTTTTTCCAATTTAAGAATGAGTCTGGACACTAGTGAGATATCTTTTGCTCAGTTTCTCTGTCAAGATCACCCCTCAGGAAGCAGAGCTGAACTTTGCACCCTGCTGTTCCATCATCTCCCCAAAGAAGAAGTCCCTCATTAAAACAATTTGCCTTAGAAGAGTCTTATTTTTACTCAGACGACATTGTTGCTACATACGCTTCTCAGAGCTTAAAATTATAAGCTAAATTTTATCAACATGTGAGTAGTTTAGCTTTTGCTCTCCAGAGAATGAAGTATAGAAAAATAATTATGGGGAATTTAATTTCTTCAGTATCAGTATATCTCCTAGCCATGCATTCATCTAAGCGCCACACTGGTTACTTAGAGATTAGGTTTGTGTATTCATGGGGACTACTATGTTTACTGAGATGCTTGAACCCAATTATAGAAAACCCCCAGCACAGCCAGAAATATGGTCACAGAGAAAAAGTAAAGAAAATAATGAGGTATCTCTCAGACAGTCTGGTTTATTTGCTGATTGGTAGTAACAAAAGAAGGCACTATCAGAGCATGCAGGCACATAAGCAGTATTTCTCAGCCAATAACCTAAAATTGCTTTTAACACAAAATCCCACCGGTCGCCTTAATCTCCCAGAGTTCCATTGTCCACACAGCCTCAGGAGAAAAACAATCTTCTACAGGACAGACACATAAAGCCTAGGTCTGCATGCACTGTATATTTACATGAAATCCAGAGATCCTCTAGGGAAATAAGTGGATCACTAGGCAAATGTTAGTGGCTTTGCAATATCTTAGCAACATTTGTTGTGGTTGTTAGTTATGGTTGTTGTGGTTGGTACTTAGACCTGAATGTAAGAGGTGGAAAGGAGATAAAAAAATGAAATAAATAAATATATACCTAGAACCTACTGTGAATCAGGCCATGTGCCAGGAAACACGCACATATATCTCCAGAAAAGCAGGTATTATGATCCATTTTAAAGATCCATGTTACCAACAAGGACACAGGTTCAGAGAAATTAAGTAATGCCACAAGGACACTCAGCTAATAAATAGTGGAGCAGGGGCTTGAACAGGAGTCTCCTGACTCTGATGTATGTTATTCTTCCTATTTCCTCCAGGAAAACAAAATCACTGATGCCTGGTCATGAGGTGACTTTTGGGTAATTGACATACATTAGGATGTAGGTGCAAGACTGAAAGATGCAGAAGAAAAAATCAAAGGTGTGAGCCTGGTATCACAGGGACTACTCTTGGAATTAGGTAGAAACCGTCATGATTGCTTGAGGCAGATGGGAAATAGGAAATGCTTGGGGAGACAAGCAGTGGGATCTGAACGATTAAAGGAAAGCTGGCTGGAGGAATGGTGCATCCTATCCAGGTGAGTAGATAAAAGAGGAACACCTTCAATTAGCAAACATATTTCAGCAGGCTAGATGTGCTAATGGAAATCCAACAACTGCTAAGCCAGGTCTCTAACATCAAGGAGCCTCCAGCTGCTAAGGAGGGTACATAGTAGAGTTCAGGCTTTGGGGTCCCCACTCCATTTCACAGCAGTTGTGAACTTATTACCTAACTTCACTGAATTTCAATTTCCTCATTATAAAGTGGATATCACAATACCATTCTTGAAGACTTGTTAACTCTTGAGGTATATATCCAAACCTGGTTGCACCACAGGTGCCTAATATAGGATGATGATGGTGCTGCTGGTGGTTGTGGTTTTGGAATACAAAAGGCTATTACTTAGTAAAAGAGAAAAAATGATGAGAGGAGGAAAGTAATAAACTGAAATAAATAAGCATGCTTCTTTTTGTTGACATTCAGTTCCTATAAGTCAAATGGGTCACAACCTTGGCTGCAGAAGACAGTTAGAAAACTTGTAAAAAAGGAGATTGCAAATTGGTGCAGCTGCTATGGAAAACAGTATGGAGATACCTCAAAACTTAAAACTAGAACTTCCTTATGACCCAGCAATCCCACTTTGAGGTATTTACCCAAAGAAATACAAAACACTAATTTAAAAAGATATATGCATCCCTATATTCATTGCAGCATTATTTACAATAAGCAAAATATGGAAGCAACCTAAGTGTCCTTCAATAGACAACTAGATAAAGATGTGGTAGATATATACAATGGGATATTTCTCCGCTATAAAATACAATGAAATCTTACCATTTGTGATAATATGGATGGACTGACAGGGTATTATGCTAAGTGAAATAAGTCAGAAGGAGAAAGACAAATAGCATATGATCTCACTTATATGTGGAATCTAAAAAAACAAAATACACTAACAAACAAAACAAAAACAGACTTATAGATACAGAGAACAAACTGATGGTTGCCAGATGGGAGGGGTTTGGGGTACAGGGTGAAAAAGGTGAAAGGATTAGGAAGTGCAAATTGGCAGTTTACAATTTGGCAGAAGACAAAATCGTCACGGGATGTAAAGTACAGCATAGGGGATATAGTCAATAATATTGTAATAACCGTGTATGGTGCCAGGTAGGCATTAGACTTATTGGGCAGACTACTTCTTAAGTTACATAAATGTCTAACCACTATGCTGTAACTAATATAATATTGAATGTCAACTAATTGCAATATTAAAAAAAGAAAGAAAACTTGTAAAAATATTATCAAATGCTTACTGGGCACTCATCTCCACAGAGATTCTGATAAATTATTCTGGGGAAGCACACAGACATCTGTTTTTGTTTGTTTGCTTGTTTGTTTTTTCTTTAACTCTTCAGTAAATCTACTATGCAAAAAGGATTGAGAAACACTGCTAAACAGGACAAGTCTGCTTAAGGGTAACTCTACCTCAAGGCTTCTCAGTGCTGGGTGAATCCACTTATTAGAGATACGGGATGAAGTCAAAAGCCATTTCCAGATGGCCTTATGTTTTCCTTTGGGCAGTGGTGGTAGAGTATCAATCAGGCAGTCTGGAGTCACATGGCCCCCTTTAATAACAGCTAGTGATTGCCTTATTAATATAGGTTTACATCCTTTACAGTAAAGCACCATATCCTATTAGCCATTTCTTATAAGTAGCGTGCTACGATTTGGAAGGAAGAAACCTTTGAGTGGAGATGTTACAATTGGAGTCCAAAGACCTGGACTCGTGTAGTCATTCAGTGACTCAGTTCACTTCCATTCTACCAAATGCTAACACATACAGAGGTCCCATCCCGAACCTTCCCATCGGCTCCTCTGGGCCAGAGGCCAGGTGCATCCATGATGGGTTGTCCGTCTGTTCTTTGACTTGGGGCAAACCAAGCAAACTGCCAGCTCTGGGGGCAGTGTCCTGAGCATCACTAATGACCAGGCTCAAGATCCCAGTCCAGGAGGAATATTGATGAGATCCACTTGCCCCCCCCAGTTTTAGCACAGCTCAAATAGGGTGTCCCTCTCATTTTCAGATTAGCAATCATATAGCAGAGGTGTGACTGAGTGATCCTATTGGAAGGAGGATTGGTTTGAAGCTAGGCTTATTTTTAATAACTCTTCTTTATTTCCACTCTTTTACAAAATATGCATGTTAGATGTTTAAGAATTTGTGAAACAGAAGGGAGGTGGAGGGAATACCAAATGGACTGTCTTTTGAGTACCTGTTAGTTGAACTGGTCAATGGCACATTCATCGTTTAGTCCAAGGTGAAGTCTTTCACATCTGCCTTAAGGTAAATAATATTTACTTCTTTGATTTATAATGAAGACTGAATGTGAAGGAAAGAAATATGAAAATGTATGTAAAGCACTTAGCACAACACAGGACCCCAAACCGTAGATATGGTTCGTTTTTAATTGCTTTTAAACAAATACTGAAGATCTTGCTTTTAAAACTGAACTCACATACAGACAACAGGATCAAGGAAAAGAAAGAATTTGTAAGCACCGACACTAAACATACTCACGTGGTATAAAATAGTAAAATAGCACTTGGCAACATTACATGTTAATAATAAAGCCCCACCAAAAGCTTAAGTGGGGTCCACCCTATGAATTAGAATTTGTCCTTATTCAGGGAGAATTTGGTAATTCAGATCCCTTTCTGCTAACACCAGCACAGATGCAATGCCCTGACTTGCAGCACCTTTTAATCTTGTGAGGGAGACAAACTCACCAAAAAATGATAATACAGTGCAAGAAAACAATGAGAAAGGTGAGTGGAAAGTAATGTGGGAGCTCAGATAGAGAGAAACAAACTGTCTGGAGAAAAGAAAGCTTTGCAGAGATGGTGATTCATTTGGGGATTTGAAGGGTAAATAGGAGTTCACCAGAAAGAGAAGATTTGGCTAGGGCAGAACGTTAGGAAGAACAAATGCATCATGTTTAATTCTTGCCCAGAGGCAATATGGAAAGAAGGTTTCAAGATTAATTATACTTATTACAAAGTTTTTCATATTTCCAACCTGAGGAAAAACCCTAGAGTGTGCTCTAGGAATTGTTTTTATCAAATCCAGGTCACTAGTCTCACCTGTTACTTACTGGTTGAACATACATAGTCATTAAAAATCTATGGCAGGAACTCTGTCAGGAATGGGGGACATAGTCAAAGAAAATGGAAGCATAACCTGTCTTCCTGGAGTTTGGAATCCAGTGAGAAATCAGATGTTTAAAGAACACAAGAGTGTGTGGAGGATCAGTGTAAGGTACTGAGAGTGTTCAATGGGTGAAGGGCACAGAATGCTTTTATATCTAACTTCATTGTGTCTCAAAAAAATGAAAACAGTGATTATTATCTTACCTACTTCTTAGGATGATTGGTATAGGTTATAACTTTGGAAACTGCAAAAATATAAAAAATATAAGGTGGAAGTAGTATTGTTATCACTCTTCTTATTCACCTTATTAAATTTATTTAAAACAACCAACGATTTAGATTTTTGTCCTAAAAGTAGACAGATGTTTATCAATGGAAAACTATGTCTTGTAATATCATTCCATCCACAAGAAGTATTTAGCATCAACTATTTACATCATTTGTGAAAAATCAGTATAATGATTATGCTTAGTGTCGTCTAGTTATCTATTTTTAGAGAAAAAAAAAACCCATAAATGTCACCTGCTATACAATATGTCCACACTCATGGAGAGTGAGGACAAAATTCAAAGATTCCTACTTTATGTTCTAAAGAGTACAGCTTATCGATGAATTCTCCACTAAAGCAAGAGGAAAATGAAAAGACAAAATGTAAAAAGAATCCCAGCCTAGGAAACAAAAACTGAGAGTCGAGTCTGAAGCCTCTTTGAACTTGGAGGTGGTATAGCAAAGGGGGAGAGCCAACGGATGCTGGATCCGGTCTGTCTGACAGTCCATAGCTTGCCTCCACTGCTTATTAACCACGCGACCTTGGGTCACTACGTAAATGGTACTCATCATTCCTAAAGCTGGAGTGTTAATAGCATTTACTTTGAAAGGTTTTGGAAGGATCCAATGAGTTCATATCGGCAAGCTTTTAGAGTAGCACCCAGTACGTGCTAAGTGCTCACATAATATTATCTATCATTATCACTCTTAATTATTATGCTTAATCTTAAACTTACAACTCTCTTAATGGGGAGGTGGGGGGACTTAGAGAAAGTGAAACTAGCTCAGAGCTTTTATGTTTCTTTCTTGTTGGAGATGGCAGAATGCTGAATGAACCGCAATCAGATATTGACAAACCTGTCTTTTCCACCTATTAAAAGAAATAGGTTCATCAATTTCAAACTTTCTTCTACCTGAAAAAAAAAATATCTCCTTTTTCTAATGTAATCACAGTCAGGTTTCTGTCCAAAGTCCTCCCCAGCCGTTCCCAATGTCTTCTGCTCACCCGAGGTTGACTGCCTGAGAAGAGAGGTATGCAGGTGAGTACTCAGGTTAGCACAATTCCAGAGCTCAACATGGCTTGATAGTAGAAACGCAGTATCACATTTATTTTTTATTTCTATTCATTATTTCTTTCATTTCCTGGAAGGTTAGGACGGGGATGCTGCTTTATGTTTGGATTATAGAGCGTATATAGATTCTGTATATTTGGAAATACAGATTCTGTATATTTGGATAGTCCAGTCTTGCAAATTTAATAAAAGTCAAAGTAGGAAAAAAAAGACTCAAGCCTCATTATATTACTTTTCAGTCCTTTGCAAATCAATCATATATACATTTGAGATATCAAAGCAGAGCTCACTTTGGCTGAAGCGTCCAACTGAATTCGAAATTGCCTTGAAGAAGGTGCTGCAGATGTAACCTCATGCAATTATGGGACCGGAAAGGAAAAGAAATGTTGGCCACATCATTTGTTTTCCCATAGATTATCTTTCCAAATGTGGACCAGCAGGAGCAATTTTTATGCCGACCTTGGAAAATTACTATAGCAAATTGTATGTGAAACATGGATTTAGAAATTTTGAAACCAGTGCACTTGGAGAATGTGAAGTTACATTCTAGAATAAAGGACTAGTTCTACATATGAGTGAATACTAAATTCTAGCAAAGCACTTTCAAGCCCGAGTGTTATAAAAGTTGTGATAGTTAAGCTTTTCAGGCCATTGACCCTATTTCTAAGCTCCTAAACTATTAATCATTTTCTCTCCTCTTTAGATTTTGGAGCAGGCCACAGAATTATAATGAAAACCTTTTAAGAAAAATTTGGTCTGATCATGTTTGTGTAATGTCCCGAAAGTCACAAAAATATTCTTATCTCTTAGAGTGAGACTCACACATGCTGAAAGTAAAGATGATGTCACAATCTATATTTCTATTGTGCCCGCCCCCATCCTTCAGGTTTCATAGTTCTTCTCTGGTAATTTGAGATAAGAGACTCACCCACAGAGTTAGCAGAGATGGGTTACTCGTGAGCTTAGGGCACAGAGCAAGAGTTGGCAAACTGCACCTTGGGGGCCAAATCCTGCTTACCTACTGTGTTTGTAAATGTTTATTGGAACATAGTCACACTATTTGTTTATTTATTGTCAATGACTGCTTTTGTCCTACAACATAAGAGTTGCGTAGTTATATCAGAGATGGTTTGGCCTACAGTCATAAAATAATTATTATCTGAATCCGCATAGAAAAAGTTTATTGACCTTTGATATAGAGGAAAAAACAGTGGGTTAAAAAGTAGGTAAGAAAATGACATTTCTGAAGGTGTTATCTATTTATCACTGCAGCCATCAGAAATCTATAGCAATTCTCTCTTTATAAATAGAAACTTGCATGGTTTTTCTATATTATTTCTCAGCTTGGGATGTTGTTTCTGAAACTAACTACCAGAGTGAGTTCCAACACTTCTTCCTTCAAGGTTCTCAGCTCAGTCATAGCCTATACTCCAGTCTTCTTCAAAGCCTACAAAATGGATCTGACCACTCCTTTCTATGCATTTCACATACCATGTTTCCCCGAAAATAAGACCTAACTGGAAAATTAGCCCTAGCATGATTTTTCAGGATGACATCCACTGAACATAAGCCCTAAGGCGTCTTTTGAAGCAAACTTTGATATAAGACCTGGTCTTATTTTCGGGGAAACACGATATATATATATCGTATATACGATATATATCTATATACATATATATATAGATATATAGATATATATATATGTGTCTGCCCTTCCCCCAACTTGTAAGCTCTTCCACATTAAGCACAATGTCTTACTCATCTTTGTATCTCATCTCTTAATTACTGACTGTTATTCAGGAAACATTCATTAAAGTTAGCTAAAAAAGAAAAAGTGGTAAGAAGTCTTGAGAATTTAGCTTGCTCAAGGTCACACAGCCAGCATATGATAAAGCTGGGATTTGGACCTAGATCTGAAAACAAGTCGAGTGCTCTTTCCAATTATTTTACTGCATCTGGTGAGGAGCTTTCATTTTGGTTCTGCTTTTGACAACATTGATTCTCGTGTCTATATTTGTTAAATAAGGTGACTGCATTGTGAAATACCCTTCAAGCCCTCTCCTCTAACAATTGATGTGCTCTAAGGTAGTCATTTCATTAAATCATCACAGAGATCACTAAAAGAAACAATTACAGCAAATGGCTGTTTTGTGGATCACGTCAGAACTAAAAACACCACTTAAGGTCAGATGATGAAAACACCTTCTCCAAGTATGGACCAATCACCTCCCTGATAGGTGTGTATTAATCAGTTTTGAATGATAATGAGGTCCTGCTTAGTTGTGCAAGGACAGAGGCTGGGTAGTCATGGGTTAGGGTGCTCCTGAAGAAATACTTCCATTGATGTGATGTAGGAAGGGAGTGGATTGAATAACCTCTTAGATATGTACCACCCTTGAGAATATTAAGATGCATAACTAATTCTTTACTGATATTTCTATCATGTCCATACAATAAGCCTTCCACTTGGAATTGTCAAGTGTGCATGCCATTGCTAAATAGTTCTACTTTGAATTGATATAAATCCAACAGCTCCCTCTAGTTACTTCTGAAATTTGATGTTTGGTTTACCGAGGAACAAGAAATCAATCAAATTAATGGGAAAAGATATGTGAAAGGCATTTTAGATTGGCTAACATCCACTTTCCACCTTCTCCCTTGACTATCTCTGCTCTGGAGTCTGGAAAAAATAAATATTTTATTTGTATTTGTCTTCTTTCTTTCAGAAAGGTTGGCTATATGATTGAATTATTGCCAATGAGCTGAAAGCAGAAGTCTGTGGGTGGGGTGGAGGGAAATCTTCAAACGCTTTGGTGGCCATGACAAACATGATAGACATTATTGGTGCCTTCGTGCTCCCCTTCCACCATTCTGTGTGGAAATAGTACACGATGCCCAAAGATGTAGAGGCCATCTTATGATAATGACAAGAAAGCAAAGTTTTCAGAGATGTCAACTCTAATATTATGGCAGCTTACTACCTTGATAAATATGGTATGTGAAAAAAGTATCCTTTTTGTTTGTCGCTATTAAGTACATTGCTCCTTGCAGCCTAGATCATTCCTATCTAATACAGATTCTATACAGTTTATGAGACTTTGGAGCCAGAAACCCTTGGGTTTCAATCCCTATTTTGTCCCTCTGTGACCTTAGGTAAGTAATCATATCTCTCTAAGATGCAGTATCTTCATCTAAAACATAGAAATAACAATAGCACTCAAAGGCTTGCTTTGTGGGTCAAAGCAGATGATACAGGCAAAAGCATGGAAAGCAGGTGACACATAGCATGTGCTCAACAAATATCACAAGTTGTTGTCATTGTTATTAGTTGTAGTATTTGTGCCATGTGCCAAACGCTGTACATAATGAGGTAAATATTTCAGTATGTTTTCTCCTAAAAAAAAAACTTATTAAATAGGAATAATTACATTCATTTAAAGGGTGAGAAAACTGAAGCTCAAAAAGGTTAAGTAATTTGCCAAAGATCAGATAGCTAAGGAATGACGGAACTGTAATTTTATCCCATCCCTCACTCTAAATCCTACAGTTTTTCCTCCATCTAAGATACTACACAGGCATGTTTATAGTTACGCTGGGGAGAGTGAGATTTAGAGAACTCTCAGATAAAGTTGACTCAGATTTTTTAATGAGGATTTTCTCAGAATCTATAATATACTTGTGCAAACAGTGCATCTTTAAGAGGGTGTCCTAATAATGTTTCCCATTTTTCATGGCACACTTGGTGTTACAAGTTCAATTGTGCCCCCCTCAAACAGGTATGTTGAAGTACTAACCCCCACTACTTTAGAATGTGACTTTACTTGGAAATAGTGTCTGTAAAGTGGTCAAGTTGAGGTGAGGTAATTAGTATGGGCCCTAATCCAATGATTGGTATCCTTATAAAAAGGGAAAATTTAGACACAGAGACAGGCACATACACAGAGATGATGTCATGTAAAGATAAAGGTAGAGGTCGGAGAGATGTGTTTACAAGCCAAGTAACACCGAAGATTCCCAGAAAATCACCATAAGCTTGAAAAGAAATATGGAATAGATTCTCCTTCACGGCCCTTGGAAGGAACCAACCCAGAGGACACCTTGGACTTTTAGATTACAGAGCTATGAAATAATAAATTGTTGTTGCTTAAGCTACCTCATTTGTGATGTTTTGTTATGGCAGCCCTAACTAATTAATATATATATAACAAGACGCTTTTTGGGAAAAGCTCCTTGATTATATTACCTCCCATTTTCTTGTCCAGGTTGGCCAACCCAAGTTCCTTTACCCATTCCTCATGTAGTACGAGCTAAATGCATGAGCTCACTATAAACCTCAAGTTACTAATATATAAAGAGAATCTTCATCTTGTTAATAAAACTAGAATCAGGATATTGGAGACAGAATATTGATGGATCAGAAAATAGTTTCCAAGGGGGTGAGGTCTAAAGCAGGACGTACTATAGGCCCACTTCTTTTTGATTTGAACTTTAATGACCAAATGAAGTTCTGGATACATAAAGTTCAGGCGCATTACTTCCCCAAAAGTATTTTTAAATGAAATTTAACAAGGCACACTTTCTTTTATATATTATTTCCATTCTTTGGAAAATTCTCTGCATACTCAGACTTACTTAGAAAAAAACAAACAAACCAAAAAATCCCAAAAAACCTACTGCTGAAAATCTGTCATAAGAAATACATAAACTTATGGTATCTATATTGTGAGTGATACTCCCTGCAACGGAAAGCTCTCATACAGTTTATAACCTGCACAATCATGCATAGCAGCTCTAACATGGCCCATCCTATAGTGACCATAAATACAGGTACCCTCCATAGAAAGTAAACCTGGTTTCATCTTTGTGAATTATGAGCCTTAACTAACAAAAGTCCCTATTATATAATTGCTGTAGAAGAAGGTATTCATATTGGCAAATATAAGCCAATGTGGTTACTTTTGGCAGAGATTCCCTGCCACTTAATTGATTGGGAGCTCTACACTATACACAGTGTCTTCTCATTTATTTAATCAGGCATGAATATTCCAATCAGTTATCTCAATGCGTGTACCAGGTAATTATTTTATTAAAGTAATTTTACATTCTATGGTGCTTTAGTTAATATATATTAATATATATACACACACATATATAAATATATATACACAGACACATATTACTATGTGTGTGTGTGTGTGTGTGTGTGTGTGTGTGTGTGTGTATACATACAATCATGGGTGCCAAAAAATGTATACACATTTTAATAGATGTTATCATCTATGCTCAAGCAATAGTTCGCTGTAATCAGAAATGTCTGGACGCTGATGGTAACCACTCTGAGCACCTCTTGTAATAGCAGAAGTCAAATGTGACTTGTATTCATCTTTTGTTACCAGTATATATTATTACAATTAATACAGTTCTCTCCCTTTCTTAAAATGTGTATACATTTTTTGGTACCCCCTGTATGTGTGTAGATAGATAGATAATTAAGATAGATCTTTGACTATTCAGGCTTTTAAAGAACAGTCTAAAATTACTAGGGTCACGTTCTTCAACAGTCTTTTAACCTGAATAAGTTCATGGGTGTGTTCCAGGGGTTTCCGAAATCTCTTGAAATTACATGTCTGTGTGCATTAGCATTTATCCAGGGATGGACTCCACAGCTTTCATCAGGTATGCAAAGGGGTATGTGTCACAAAATAGGTTAGAAACCACTACTCTATAGGATAGTACCTTGAGGCCTTCCTCACTCATATCTCTGTGGGAGAGTGCACTTAAGCAGACTTACTGAGAACATGTCCCTGACCTCAGATGCTCCTTCAGCCAACCTCCAGGCAAAGACAGAGTGGTCTTCCATTCAGGCCCTTGTCAAGATGGAGTTCCTAAACCCTCCTAAGAGACCAGACAAGAATGACCAAGATGGTGCATGTGGAACATTTAACACAGAGTCTAGCATACAGTAATTATTTAGTAAATGTCCCCTAGTGTTATTATGCCTAGTTTGGCTGATTCCTAAGAAATGTGGCTCTACTTTTAACCAACCATATAAAATACCTGTACTGCAGGTATAATTTCTCATTCAGTTCCATTTCATACTTATCATAATTTCATGAAACAAAACAGTACTTATGGAATATTTACTGAATAATTTGGTCTTTATGGGGTCTTCTACATACTCTAAAAATCTACTTACAAACTAATCATGGCCATCAGTGAGCAATATATCTGAACCAAATCAATGTTTTTCTCTTCCCATCCCACCTCCTTCTCACTACAAGAAATTGCTTTTAGAGAGTCAGGCTTTGGCATCAGTCCATCTACATCTATTAAAGGATTTTATTATTTTAAGTCCTAGATTTTTCATTATTGTATTTATTATAAAAGTATTTTTTGAGGGCTCTGTACACTCTATTGTACAGAGTTCTTTTTGTGAGCAGCAACAGGAAATGTCTCTAGTTCCAGGAAAAATGATGTTTCTCCAGGGAGAAAAAAAAAGTTTGTTTCAAATCTTAGGACATTATAAATAAAAACCATTATCATTTTTCCCCCTTTTCATTGGCTGCTAAAAAACCCAGAGTCAGGTTTCTCACTTATTTTTAACAAATATAGAGAGCCCCCATGGAATACATTCTTACATAAAATGCTACCGAAGGCATCATCTATTTTAAAGCCACATATCTGCATATTTCTTTTAATTTTATTTGTATTTTGCACTATTGTATTATATTTAGGTTTAATAAAACAATTTCAAATTCTTCTCGAGTAAGAGGAATATATATATATATATATATATATATATATATATATATATATATATATATATATATATATATCAGGGAACTCATCTACTATGGCAAAGTAACTAACCTCTCTGAACTTCCTTTTAAACATAAAAGGTTTATCTTACATGCTTCATGGAACTGTAATGTGTATAATAACATTTGATTTACTGACATTTTTAAATGGAGGGTCTGGAACAGAGTGGGTACTCATCAGTATTTGTTCCTTTACTGTCCTTCTAAAGGACTTACAATTTTGATAAATTAGTAGTCAGCAGAAATATTAATTTGCCAGTAATCCTAGGAAAGTGGTGATTCTGATTCTTGGCATGAGGTGAACACTTAAAAGGGCCTTGCGTCAGCAGATTCAGGTTGAAAGGCTAATTAGAACAGACTGTTATGATGGGGGTGGGGGAATAGAATGGACACATTGTGCTCCATATACAAATTTATATAGTAGTTAAAACATGGTCATAATTCTCAATAATAATGGCTCTTGGGCAGGATAGTTTTAGGGCTGAAAAATTAGGATTGCTCAGTCCAGATGAAATTTTATCAAACAAGATGCTTGAGGCAGATAGTATACGTGTTCATGCCTAAGTTTCACATCTTCCTGTAGACTTTACATTTGGAAAGCTGTGTTGATTCATAGAATATTTTTTAAACAAATGAAGCAATGCAGTCTGAGAAAGATGGAAATGGGGGTTCTACTAAACCAAAGAAAGGCCTTTATTTTTCTATCGTATAAACTAAACATGTTTTTCTTTCATTTTGAAAAGCTCCAAACTAGAATTCTTTGATTTTAGTTATAGCTCTGCCATCCTCTAGCTCAGGGACCTTGGGAAAGATAGGGAGTTTCATAATATAAATACCCCACAGGGTGACTGTGAAGACTAAATGAGGTAATAGATATTAAGCACTTGCAAAATATATGGCATATAGTACTCAAGTGACTCTATGTGTAAAAGGAGGAAATAATAGAAAAATAAACCATATCATGAAACCAAGTGTAATAATGGAGTTGTTTGGGTGATTTTGTAATGTATCAACTTGGCTAGACTGAACTACATTTCCCATAGTTCCAATTCTTGTATATTTCCTGTTGAAGTGAGTTGCAGGAGTGTTTCCTGTGGGAGATGTAGAGTGTAAGCGGAGCAGTAGCCGTTTTGTAACACAAATATGCTGGCTCCCTTCATTGGCATAGGCAGCAGCTAGCCCAAGGCATTCAGATATTTTTAATCTCTTACAATAACTTTGTGGTGATAGTATTTCGGATATTCCTGAAATGCTGGGAAGGGGTAATATTCCACCTGACAACTGTTCATGAAAACATATTATGTGGAACTTGATGAAAGAGAAAGGCAAAGGATTTCTAAAAATGACTAGCAAATAGTAGGTGCTCAAAAACATTTTTATTTCAGGGATGACTAAAGAGAAAATACAGAAGAGTTGTACTCTTTTCTCCTATACCTTGGATCTTATCCTCACTGTTCCTTCCTGCTTCAGAATACTCAAGTTCTCCCATTATACTAGATATTTTCTGGGGCATTTAAATGTGCTCAAATCTCTGTCCCATCTTTAAACATAATTCTTTCTCCAGCTATCATTATATTTCCCTCCTTCTATTTACAACCAAACTTCTCAAAAAGAATCATCTCTACTCTCTCTATTTTCTCAACTCACACTTGCTTCTCAATTTACTCCAAACTGATTTTCTATCATTTTTTGAAGGCTTTTGAAGATTTCCATGTACCTAAATTTAATGGACAGTTTAGGATTTATTTAGCAATACAATTTGAAAGCCTTAGGGATATTGCACACTTCAAATATCCCAAACTGAACTCACATGTTTCTCCCTAAACCTGGCCTTTCCCCAGTGTTTCTTATCTCGGTGAATAGCACTCACAGTCCCCCAGCTGCACAAACCAGAAATCTGAGGGAGGGAGGAAGAAAAAAATCCGTTGTATCCATTTTTTGGCCTACACAATGGTTTCTAATCAAAATTAAAGGCCTCTTCTTCTATGGGACATACTTCTTTCTCTCCAGACCATGGCTTTTACTTTTCTTCCAAACCAATCTCCATACAGCAGCTATAGTTTTATGAAACACAATCTGCTTAATAACTTTCAAATGGCAATTGTTGCTCTTTGAATAAAGTCTCAAATCTTTAATATGCAATCCTCAGGGTTGTGTCTGATATGTTTCTGTCTCCGTTTTTCTCTTCTTGGCTCTTGTTTTCCTGCCACTCTGGCTATGTTCCTTCCCACCTCAGAATGCTTGCAAAGGCTGATTCCTTTGTAACAGCTTTTCTTCCAGAACTTATCTTTTAGTTTATGTAACCACCTCCCATTAATTCTTTAGCTCTCATATATAACTTCTGTTAAATCTTTCTCAACCTTCCTGATAAGTCAGACATCCCAGATATAAGATCCCCTACTACTCATAGCACTTCTTAGTAGCACTTATCACAATGCTAACAAATTAAATGCTCGAATGTAACTTCTAGGAGGTCAGTTATAGAAATGTGTCCAGATTGTTCCCTACTATATTCTTAGCATCTAGACCAGGGGTGTCCAAACTGCGGCCCACGGGCTAACTGCGGCCCGCCATCCATTGTTAATTGGCCCACAGCAAATTCCAAAAATATATTTAGTTTACTTAAATAAACCAGGTGAGGCAATATGTACTTCACCTCGAGTGAGTGGCCCGGCTGTTTGTGTATTTTACTGCATATGGCTCTTGGTAAAAAACGTTCAAAAAAGTTTGGACACCCCTGATCTAGACAATGTAAGTTCTCAATGCTTTTTTGAATTAATGGAAATTCTGATTCAATCATTATTCTAAATCTTCAATAAAGTATTCAAATGTAAATATTTCCCTCTTTACTATATGAGTAAAATGGTATAAGATCAAATAAAATACCAAGTATAAAAATGTAACAAAGTAGAAAATTTTAATAGCCAAGTCTGCATTAAAATCAAGTACCCAAGGCATTACAGGCATTCAATAAACACTTGTTATGAATGTGGATTAAAAAGTTATATTAGCCTGTTTACTTACAATCTTTTAAACAATGAATTTGCACTAGTAAATTTAAACTTCAATCATACTCACATACTAGTCTTTTTCATTCTGTGTTTATTTCCTTAATTTTGAGAAGGAAATGCACTTTTTTCTCAAGACATTTCTTTCTGGAAGAACAACTTTGTTTTCAGGATGAGAAAAATGCTATTTGCTAAAAATATGAGAAAATAATTTTTTATGAAAGTGAATAAACTAGTAAATGACTCACACCGAGAAGTGTTATCTTTAGACGACAAGGAGCAGAGAATTGAGTTCCAGACCTTAAAACCAACTGTCAATCCCCAAATTTACCACATCATGTCATGTCACCCACCCCTGTATCCCAGAGTCAGCCCCAGGAGCCAGAAACACCTGCCATCAGCTGGAAAGGTTCTGGACCCTTCTGAAAATGTCCACTCCCAGCAACTTCACGGAAGCTGTTGATACAATTAGGGTACATCAATGAGATTCAAATGGGGCTTTACTTTCTTTTCCTCCTTTTAACAAACAATCGTGGGGCATCTATTATATAGCATGCATGAATTCTGCCCTGTGCAAGGTAATATTTTATGGGAATGAGTGATGCAGTATTGTGATTTATAAGAAATATATAATATTTGGTCATTCAGATGAGCAAAATATATTTCTCAAAATATATTTCTTCATGCATACTTCCTGGCTCACGGCACCCAAATATACCTTGGGATTTCAAATGATGAGAGCAACAATGATGTCTCTTGTTAGCTTAGTGAGATGACTTTTGGACCTCACCCAAGGGGTCCAGTTGCCAAAAGAAACTTTCAGTTCCACCCTCTTGATTTCCAAGGAGGGGGTAAGGGAATTAAGGTTGAATCCATTGCCAATGGCCAATAGCTTAGTCAATTATGACTACATAACAAAACCTCCATAAAACACCCAAAGGACAGCTCTTGGTCCTTTTTGGAGAGCTTCCACAATGGCCTACTAGAAGGCTTCCCGCATGTTACCATGCCAGGCCCCAAACTACACTAGGACAGAAGCTCTTTTGTTTGAGACCTCACTTTCTGTATCTCTTCATCGGGCTGTTGATTCGTATTTTTTTAACGTCCTTTGTAACAAACCAATAATCTAGTGAGTAAACAGCTTTCCTTGAGTTCTGTGACCAGTTCTAACAAATTAATTGAACCCAAAGAAGGGGTCATGGGAACCTCTGATTTACAGCCAGTCGGTCAGAAGCACAGGTAACAACCTGAACTTGCAACTAGTGTCTAAAGGGAAGAGCGAGTCTGGGGGACTGTGGAATCTGATTCGATCTCCAGGTAGATGGTGTCAAAATTGAGTTGACTTCTCAGACCCTGTTGGTATCCAAGCATTGCTTGGTGGTGTGTGTGGGAAAACCCACATCAGATACTGGCTCTCAGAACACAAATATGAGTGATAAATAGCGAGGCCCCATAGGATCCTCTGGTAAGTAGGATGAGATAAGATGGTCCATGCGTGAGCAGGATGTTCTGGTCACAGAGAAGCTTGACCTGCAAAATCTTGGAGGTACAGTTGAGCTTACCACAGTGGTGGTAAGCTTAGAGGCTTATTAGTCTAATTGGAGCATGGGGGGGAGATAGGATAAAGACACAGAAAAAAAGATCACGAAGGGTCTTTTATTGAAGACCCTTCGTGATCTTTTTCTTGAAGCCGTATCATGTTGCACTAAATGTAACCCTTTATGAAAAATCATCCTGGGGGATGAGTAGAAGAGTTAGTTAGGGTGCCCTCAAGAGGAAGAACGTGACTTTCACCCTATTTCCTCAGGATCCTGCACAGTGTCCCAAGCATAAGTCAGTGTTTGATAAATATACTCGTAGATAGAATATTGTTTCTGAATGAGATCAGTTGGAAGCCTGTTGCACTGAGGTGTTGCTAAGTCAGCCCTCAGTTCTTTATACCTCAAGTGAAAGAGTTCAGATCATTTTCAAAGAGAAGGAAAATGGAGGCAGAAGAAGAGAGCATAGGACACTGAAGATCTGGTAGTGGCGGCGAAATCAGAGGGTAAGGACATGGAAATAGGAGGGTGACGGCACTAGAGATAGACGTTTCAGGCTCAATAATTTTTCTATGCAGAGTTACTCCCATCTCCACATGTCAATTTCTAAAGCAGGAAACTGTAATTACCATCGATGTATCTAATAAAGACAGGCTTTTGCTAGGCACTGCATTACCAGTTTCTGGCCTGTTATTCATGCAGAAATACTTACTGGAAATCACTGTATGTGAGGCACTTTTTAGGCCCTGCTGATACAGTCCTTGTGTCAGCAAGTAAACAGAATAAATAAGGGGAAAAACAGTATATGGCACACTTTCAAGCTGAGAGATAGCAGCAGGTAAAAGTCAAGAGCATGACATTTGGAATCAAGAATGCCTGGTCCTGAATCCTTACTTAACCACTGGACTGTGACTTGGGGAAGTTATGTAACTGCTCTGTCTTAATCCCTTCCCTGTAAAATATGGTTAATGGTAATTATCTCCCTCTTCGGATTATACAGAGTATTAAATGAGTTAACAGGTATAAAGACTCTAGAAGAGAGCCTGGCAAATAGTAAATAAGAGTAGTAAATATTCTTGTGGTTTTCTTATAACAATTAGCATTATCAATAAGTGCCCATGAAGAAAACTCAAATCAGGCTAAAGGAGAAGAGAACCAGAAAATGCCAGGGTAGGAAATGGGAATGGGAGAAAATTTAGATAAAAGGCTCAGAAAAAGAAGTTCTGAGGAAGATGGCACTTCAGCAAAAGGCCTAAAAGAAATGAGACAGAGAATCATGGCGATATGTGGAGGGAGAATTCCAGAGAGAGAAGAACAAACATAGAATGAATAAGGGCCATTGGGTGGCACAAGCTCGGCTTACCGGGATTAAAGAATAGTAAACAAATAAGTAAATAAAATAAAATTGCTGTGACTAGAAATGGGTGAGTGAGGCAGAGAATGAGCTGAGTAGCAGAAGCCGTGAGAAAGGGCTAATTCACTTGGGGCCTCATGGGCCACTGGACAGATTTTAAATTTTTCCTGAGATCCACAGAAAGCCACCAGGGGGCTGTGAACACAGACACAGCATTATCTAGATGTCTTTTTTAAAAGACCACTCTGACTACATACAGAGAATGGACTACGAGTAAGGGCAGTAGCAGGCAAGGCCTTGTTGTACATTTAATCCACACATCAAGCATGGCAGATATGCAAAGATGTTCCTATTTTACAGTGAAGAGCATGAAACTCTGAAACAATGTATCAACAGGCACACTTGCCTTTAGACTCCAAGTCCATGTGTGTTTTCCCCTCTGAGAAAAGCCTGCCTGGATTTCCCTGACTGGGTAGCACATTCTGCCCTTTCATAGCACCTGTCAGTTTAATTTCATATTAGTTGGATGATTACTCGTTTCATGTCTGAGAGCAGTGGCAGTGCTTACTCGTGTCTCCTCGGGGTCTATTTAGCACATACAGCAGGTACGCAGGAATTATCTATTGAATGAATGAATGAATGAATGAATGAATGAAATGTACTGCTAAAGTGAAGTGAGCAGAAAGAGAAGTATGTGAATAAATATGGTAATCACATCAAGAAACAAGAAATGAACAGAGTAACAACAAAGGCCCACTATACAGGAGTGTCTGTTGTTTTCTTTGAATGTTGGCGTTAGCTTTTAAATGATTATTAGTTAAAATAAGAAAATATTTCTAATCAAGACAAATAAAAACTCTGATTGAAAATTATTTTTTTAAAAAATAAGAGCCTTAAACAAAACAGTGAAGATCTTTTCCCAAACTTCTTAATATACAGGAGTGTTATGTTAATAATTTCTAACAGTTGGCCATGCCAAAGAATTCAGACCTTGGTATATGTACACACTCGGAAACAGGCAAATCAAATAAAACAAGTTCTAAATATTATTATAATATTAGCAACAATTGTTCATATTTTCATAGTGCTGTCTAATCTATAAATACCTGTTGCATATACTATCTCATTGCTCATTCAGCAGGTACTCTCCATTTCATCCATCATTTAAACATACATACTTTCTGGATCATTTCTGCAGAGATCTCCGTTGCAGTGGCCTTGACAAAAGCTGACTGTGGAATTTTATGAAATTTAGTCTCCATTAAGACTTGGCATTGTTTGAAGCACTATCAGATGATGCTGAGCTCAGTAAGGACGCCTGTTCCTATACCTTTTGTCTTCATCAAACAGCAGGTCCCAGTTTTTCTTTGGTTTGGAGATAGAACTGGTAACACACTTCTCTTTTTATTGGTATGTGAAACCAATTTTCATGCCTTCGTTTTTCTTTTGTGCAAGATACTAAGTAGATGAAAATGAGTCCCTGTTCTCAGCTCTAACACCTCTGAAATTAAGCCCTGGGGAAGCTGGTGATAACTCTGAAATGGTAACTTCTTTCTAGGCTGTTTGAAAAAATAACTCTGCCAACATCCAGGAACAAAGGTTTTGCTATTATCATGCTCCTGCACGTGAATGCCTGCTAGGACACAGTGAGGAGATGAGAAGTGTCAGCACATGTGCCACTCCCACTCTGACGAATAGGATGTTCTCAGTTTCACAACTGCATGATTGATGTTTAATATTACAGCCCCCCACACACGCACACACACGCACACACACATGCACACATATACTGGCACCTACTGAACATCTATTATACATCAAGCAACTGGCTTTTTTTCTTGCTATACAGTAACTCATTTAATGCTAAGAAAAAAACCACAAGATGTGTATTATTACCTCCTAAAATTCATTTCTATAGCCATAGAGAAACTGAAGATCAGATAAATCAAGCAACTTAGTCAAGGCCACACGGCTGGAAAAGAGCAGAGCTGGGATTTGAACCCAGGTCATTTCTCTTACATTGTTCTTTCTGCTCTGTCCGTTCCATGAGGGAGAGAGAGAGCATATGGCGTTTTGTATGCAGACTTTACTTTTTCCCCCCCAAAATTAGTTTGAGGTACACATATATTCTAAAACAATGGTAAAACTGAGAAGTGAATGAATATGCATCACTCTAACCTGTTAACCCCTGACTGTATCCCATGGCTCAGTAAATCTCAGTGATGCGGACTCAAAGCCTCGGTTAACAGCACACTCAAGGACTCGTACTTAACGTCCTATCTCTGCTAGTTGTGTTAACACCCTCAGTCTACTGCAGAATCATCAAGGGATTTGTTGAATTAAATTTCATCATGGGTGCCTTGGAGATCTGAGAGAGTTAATACATTTCCCTACATACTTACAATTAGTAAAGGTTAAACTGCCAGAAATTTTTGTCTAGGGCAGCTGGAATTTATTTTTGTTTCAAATGAGAAAAAAATCCAGTGACTTCTTAAGAATACATGGTACTAAGAAAACAGCATGAAATCCCCAAGCACCCTTACAAAAAACTCTTCTTAAAGAGATATTAAAAGTATGCTTATTGCACTTTGACCTTCTACTGTAATATCTCTAGCCTTCCCTAAGGTTGAATGAATAATAAAATGGCATCCTTTCTTCTTAGGGCTATTAGGGCTTCCGATGGCTCCCACACCAACCAACATCACAGAACCTATTCTGCTTCCTTCATAATAAAGACTTGATTTTAAATCTGTGCATTTGGTCCATCAAATTCAATTGAGTTATATTTTGCAGTTAATATGCAGCTATATTTGATAAGCTAATTCTTAGACTAAGGAAAAAATGGGGCTTCTAAATTCATATTCAAAGAAAATTCATTTGGTAACCTAGGAATACAATCCATTCCAGTTTCAAAATGCATTATTTTTCCCTGTCACCCTCAACCCATTAATGGGATAGAATCAATGGTACAGTGAACAGGTAAGCTTTCAACAGGAGGAAAGAGGGAAGATAACGTATTAAGAAAATGTGAAGAGACAAGGGAGAAAATGCCTTATAAGCCAAGCTACCTCAATATTTTAAGGAAGGCTAATTCTTGAGAATAAGGTGTTATTTTGATAGAAGGCTTGAAAAGTAATGACTTGTAGTAATCAGTGAAAGGAATGGAAATAAAGTTGGCTAAATACAAATAAGTGAAAAAATAATTGTCAAGGGTCAAATTCCTACATATACTTTCAAATGTCACTGAAATGTCACATTCTCCTTATAAATCCTTCCTCAAATTCTCTGGGTAATTAGTAATTTGTGACTCTGGAACCTAAATAACTATTGTATAATTATCCATGAAATCTCAATTTATTTACCATAATTGTGACTTCCCCTCTTTCCCATGAAGCATTGGCCACTAGGGAAATTACTTTCCAACTAGAAAACCAGACAAAATATGTGAACCAACCATTTTTATTCATTTGGTAATAGATATCCCTGGGATCTCTCAGAGGAAGGAAATAAATGAGGTGAACTTGACAATTGCCCCAGCTTACTGCCTGGAGGCAGCAAGAAATATGGAGCCCAGTTACTTCAATATATTGAGAAGACAGAAATTGGAGTTTAGGGTCACTAACACAGGTAGAATTTACAGGCAGAATACAGAAAGAGGGGGGTGCATGAAGAAGAGAAAAAAAGGGGGGAGGGAGAGAGGGAAGGAAGGAGGGACAGAGAGAGAAAGAGAGAGAGAGAGAGAGAGAGAGAGAGAACCCCAGAGAGCTGAATAGAAGGCCCCTCCACCTCCACAAATTCTCTGGTTGTACAATTATCTAGGCATGCATGGGTTGAGGCTCCATGACACTGGGAAAAAGAATCACTAGAAAACAATAGACTGAACAACTCTCAGAGGTCATGTAGAGTTGGAAATATTTCACATTTCCACCAGTCAGAATAAAGAGACCTCATGTTATTTGGCCAAGAGGTCAAGAACTAAGAAGGATATTGCTTTAGTTGTAGGAATAAATAACCCTAATTAACCCTAGATTCAGGGAAACCTTACCTAATAAAAGATTAAAAGCAAACATCAAAAGTATTAAACTGTTAGTAAATTTACATAGATTTCAGGTGTACAATTCTGTATTACATCGTCTATAAATCCCATTGTGTGTTCACCACCCAGAGTCAGTTCTCCTTCCATCACCATATATTTGATCCCCTTTACCCTCGTCACCCCAATAAAATTAATTAAAAAAAAAAAAGTATTAAACTGATTTTGTGTAACTTAACGGTATGCCAGTGAAAGTCCAATACTCTAAAAAAAGTCAAATTGTCACTTTTTGCAGACAATATGGTTCTTTATATAGAAAATCCTAAAGATTCCACCAAACAACTATTAAAATAATAAGAAAATACAATAAAGTTGCAGGGTACAAAACAATATACAAAAATCTATTGCATTCCTATATACTAACAATGAAATTTCAGAAAAAGAAGTGAAAAAAATTTTTTTAATTCTTTTTTTAATTGTAACAGAAAGAATAAAATACCTAAGAATAAACTTAACAAAAAATGTAAAGAACCTATACTCTGAAAACTACAAGACAGTAGTAAAAGAAATTGAAGAAGACACAAAGAAATGGAAAGATATTCCATGTTCACAGATTGGAAAAAGCAACATAATTAAAATGATGATACTACTCAAAGCAATATACATATTTAATGCAATCCCCATTAAAATCCCAATGACACTTTTTTAAAGAAACAGAACAACAACAAGAACAACAAAAATATCAGATTTTTATAGACTCACAAAAGACCCCAAAGGTCCAAAGCAATCCTGAAAACAAAAAAACGAGGCAGGAGGTATCCCACAACCTGACTTCAAATGATACTACAAAGAGACAATAATCAAAACAACATGGTTTTGGCAGGAAAACAGACACCCAGACCAATGAAACAGAATTGAAAAACAGAAACAAACTCACATATATATGGTCAAATAACTTTTGACAAAGGAGCCAAAAACATACAACAGAGAAAAGAAAGCCTCTTCAATAAATGGTGCTGGGCAAATTGGAAAGCCACATACAAAAGAATGAAACTAGACCATAAGTCTAGTCACCATAAGGGAAAATTAACTCAAGATGGATCAAAGACATAAATATAAGACCTGAAACAATAAATTGCATAGAATAAAGCATAGGCACTAAACGTAAGGACCTTGGGTTTAGAGAGGATTTTATGAATTTGACCTCAAAGACAAGGAAAGTAAAAGCAAAAATAAATGAATGGTACTATATCAAACTAGAAAGCCTCTACACAGCAAAAGAAACCATCAACAAAACAAAGAGGCAACCAACCAAATGGGACGAGATATTTGTAAACAACACCTCCAATAAGGGGCTAATATCCAAAATATAAAACGAACTCATACAACTCAACAACAACAAAAAACAAATGGCCCAATTAAAAATTTGGCAGAGGACCTGAACAGACACTTCTCCCAAGAAGACATACAAATGGCCAACAGATATATGAAAAGATGTTCAACTTCACTACCTATTAGGGAAATGCAAATCAGAATCGCAATGAGATACCACCTTTACACTTGTTAGAATGGCTATTATCAAAAGGACAAGTAATAAAAACCGTGTTGGGGAGGCTGTAGAGAAAACGGAACCCTCATACACTGCTGGCAGGAATGTATAGTGGTACAGACACTATGGAAAACAATATAGAGATTCCTCAAAATATTAAGAATAGAATTACCATATGACCCAGCAATCCCTCTTCTTCAGTATCTACCCCAAAAATCTGTAAGCATTTATCCAGAAAGATATAAGTACCCCTATGTTCACTGAAGCATTATTCATGATGGCCAAGACATCGAAACAACCAAAGTGTCCTTCGATAGATTAAGAAGTGTGGTGTACATGCACAGTGGAATATTTCTCAGCCATAAGAAAAGATGAAATACTGTCACTTGTGACAACATGGATGGATCTTGAGATTATCATGCTAAGTGAAATGAGTTAGAAAAAGTCAAGGTTTCACTCATATGTGGGATATAAAACTGAAAGCAACAACCGAACAAGACAAACAAACAAAGAAACAAAAACTCATAGACACAGACAACAGTTTGGTGGCTACGAGAGGGTAAGGGGGGGCATAGGGTTGTAGAAGAGGGTAAAGAGGTCAAATATATGGTGATGGATGGATACCTGGCTTTGAGTGGTGAACTCTCAATTCAATATATAGAAGATGTATTATAGAATTGTACACTTGAAACCAATAATTTTATTAACCAATGTCACCCCAATAAATTTAATAAAAATAAATAAATTAATTAATTAATTAACACAGCAATCCCAGCAACCAACAGTATTAAGCATATAATGTCTAGCATCAACAACAAAAAAAATTACATGCAAAGAAGCAGAAAAATACGACCCATAATCATGATAAAAATAGATATATCATAGATACAGAGCCAGCAATTATAGAAATGATGAAATTAGCATATAAAAATGTTTGAAAAGCTAATGCAATGATGTGCTCCATATGATTAAGAATGTAGAGAAAAACATGAACAGGATGAGGAAGATGAGGAAAAAGGTAGAATATATAAAGATAAAAAATAGACACCTGAAGTGAAAACACACTGGATGAGAATAACCACAGATTAAGATCCTGCAGAAGACAACAAGTGAACTGAGGAAATAGTGATTTTTTTTCCCCAAAATGAAACAGAGAATTAAATTGACACCCCCCCCCCAAAATAAAGAAAAGAAAAGCAAAGAAAAAATAGAGCACCAATGATTACAAGCATTGTAACATGGGGCAAATGGAGTCCCAGAAAATAGATGAGGGAAGAAAAACTCTTTGAAGAAATAGTGACCAATAATTTTCCAAATTTATTTCCACAGATTTAAGAAAAGCAGCAAAACCCAAGCAGAATAAACATCAAGAAAACTACACCCTGACCTCATACAAATCAATCCAAACAACAACAACAAACCCAAAAGCAAACCAGCAGAAAGGGAAAAACAAGGCAAAGAACAGAGAGTAAATATAGAAAGCAAATAGCAAGATAGCAGATTTAAGATCTAGCATATTAATAATTACACCAAACGTAAATAGTGTAAAATCTTCAACTGAAAGGTGAAGAATGGTTGATAGAATATTAAAGCAAATCCAACTATATGACATCTACGGGAAATTGAACTTTAAAAAGATTTAGTGTAAATGCTCCATATATCGGGAATTCCTTAAGGACACAGGCTATATATCTAACACAACTTGTATTTCTAGTGCCCGTTTCAGTTCTAGGACTCAGAATCCACTCAAAAATGTTTGTTGACAGAGTGATTATATTTAAAAGTTCTTATATCATAAGACATGTAAGGAAAATTCCAGAAAAGCTTTAGGGAGACAATCACTTTCTCTAAATTAATAGGTTCATGAAGAGTTTTATGACAACTACTTAAAAATGATCAAGCTTTTATTTTAAGTGGATATTGTGTGCTTTGTGTTTGCTTTATGCGAATTTATCTACTTCATCTGAAAACTCTAGAATTTAGATAATCTTCTAAGTCAAGGGTCAGGAAAATGTCTGTGTAAAGGCCCAGGTGGTACATAGTTCAGGATTTGGGAGCCATACAGTCTTGGTGGTCGACTCTGCCATTGTAGCATGAAAGCAGCCATAGGTAGTACCTAATGAATGGCATGGCTGTGCTCCAATAAAACTTTATTTATGAAAACCTGCAGTAGGCCAGCTTTGGGCCATGTACTTGTAGTTTGCTAAGCCCCATTCTAAGCATAGGGTGGTAGTACGAAGTCTCTGTGTCTATGCATTAACTATTCCTGGAATAGTACATTTATCACTGCTCTAAAAAGCTTAGATCAGAGCCAGTAGTAAATGCACACATATCTTTATTTGTATTTAACTTGTATCAACTTTTCTTGGTTCATACAAATAGAAAAGACAAGATCTCCAACACTGACAGGTAATTTACTTCGTAAATCCAAGCTCCTCAACGCTGTTTCATGCTTTATTGCATTGTCACAGCCCATATAGCTATTAGGTTGGTGCAAAAGTAATTGCGGTTTAAAAAGTTAAAAATAAATGCAAAAACTGAAATTACTTTTACACCAACCTAATAGTAACTTTAAAAACAATCTTAAACTGTAAAAGTGCTCAGTGTCACCATTGCCTGCTCTTCTTTTCAGTGGAATCAAAAGGCCTGCTCAATTATATTCAGGACCTGTAATACACATTGCAATAATTTCCTTAATCTGCTTTTCCAAAATACCTTGCATTAGCCTTTTGCTCATGTTATGACTTCCTTTCCTATCTTTCATAATTTTCTCATTATCTTATAATTACTAATGATAAGAATGGGTTCTATGTTTGCCTACTTTTCTTGCCTCTCTATGTAAACATTCTTTCATTTAGTTTCACTAAAAACAACATGCTGTCAAAACTGTCCACTATATCAAAGGGATAGCATGAGTTCTATTTAAGTCAATTTGTTCGTTCAGGAAAAATGGTACAATTCATAAAGGAAAATGCATTTGGTGTTAACATTGGTGTCTAAGGTAGAGATTAGTAATTCAAGATTTAGATTTTGATTCTGTTTGTTAGTTTCCATATAACCACAGACATGCTATTCAAACTTTAAGACTGTTTTCTCTAGATTCACAGATACAGAGAACAAACTGATGATTTGCTAGGTAAATGGGAAGGGGGTGAGAAGGTGAAAGGATTAGGAAGTACAAATTGGTAGTCACCAAATAGTCACAGGGATGTGAAATACAGTATGGGGAATATAATCAATAATGTTATAAAGACTATGTCGGGTGTCAAATGGGTACTGGACTTATTGGGGGGATCATTTCATAGATTATATAAATGCCTAACCACTGTGCTGTACACCTAAAACTAATATAAAATAATAATGAATGTCAACTATAATGTCAACTATACACACACACACACACACACACACACACACACACACACACACACGCAGTGGTTGCCAAAGAAATGTATACACATTTTAAGAAAGGAAAAAAAAAACTATTAAAATTATGTTTATGGTAACCACTTTGAGCACCTCCTGTAATTGCAGAAGTCAAACGTGACTTATATTCATCTTTTGTTATCGGTATATACTAAGTATTACAATTTTAATACAGTTTTTCCTTTCTTAAAATGTGTGTACATTTTTTGGCACCCTCTGCATATAAGGTCACAGGATGTGAAATACAGCATCGGGAATATAGTCAGTGGTACTGTAATAGCTGTGCGCAGTGTCAAATGTGTAGTAGACTGGGGGTGGTTATCACTTTGTGAGGGGTGTAAATGTCTAATCATTACGTTGTTTTGTACCTAACACTAATAAAAAAAATATATTTTAAAAAGACTGTTGTCTTATCTATTAAATGTAAAAAAAGATATACCTCATTGGGAGTGACATGAGATTAAATGAAATAATGCATGAAAATGGGCGTGCAGAATTTCATATTGAAATTTAATACTGAGCATTCTATGAAAGTTTAGCATTATTTTTATTTCATGTGCTTGAAACACAGTAAGTGGTTAATAAGTGAGAGATAGAAAAAATATACTGTGTATAATCTAGAACTCATGATTTCCCATTTTTTTAACCTCCAGAGTCCAGTATAGAGCCCAATAATCACTGGCTCTATACAAGCTGGCTCTATTTGGTACTCAAGTATTGTTCCTGAAATTGAAGTGAATTAAGTCTCTGTATGTGGACATCTTTTTCCACATTATGCTATCTTTACCTTGTCATTACATCATTTATCATTCCCATTACCTAAGAGAGTCATTTGAAATCTCCACTTGATTCCCCCTAAATTTACATTTTTGTGCTATATTATGTCCGATGTTTAATATATAAACTTTGATAAATTTAATTATATATTCAAACCTTTGAGTTTAAGTATTATTATTCTATTATTCTAACTTAGAAATTAAAAAAAAAAAAAAGGAGTCACAGAGAAGTTATCCCAGCCACCGTGCAGGAGAATTATGTTGAAACTTAGGGTTGATATGCTTTGGAATTCATTTCTTAAATCACTGTGCTACTGTGTTTCTCATAAAAAAGTTGCTACAAATTGTCAATGACCTCAACAAGAAGGGGACAAAAAAGGTCATATTTCTCATGCCTCTAAAACATCTCATTTATTTATTCTCATGACATTTTGAGGCAGATATGGTCATTGTATTTTTCCTATAAGGAAACTGAGATAGAGAGGCTGAGTAACTTGTCTAAGGTCAAACATTGTCTTCCTTCAGAGGAATAAAACAAACAAAAAACGCACAAAGAACAGTTTCATTCACTTTAACCATTCTATTGCAAGTTGGCCCCTGAAACAAGCTGGCTCTCTATTCAATCAGGCATTTAGCCAAGGCAATAAAGAGCTTCATGCCAAAGATATAGTTGAAACAAGCCTTTCTCAAATTGTCACATAAAGTACGCTGGTTGGGACAGCTGTATGTAACCCTGAGCAGAAATCTCAGGGCCAGACACTCTAAATGGTCTGAGAAAGGAAATGGAACACGTACTGAATCTTTACCATGTGCCAGATACATGCAGGTACATTTGCTATTCATACATGTGAGGCAAACTTTGTCCCCTCACCTTACTTAGGAGGGAACTGAAATTCAGAGAAGCCATCTAACTTGCTTTAGGTCCCTCAGCTGGTAAAAAATAGAACCCGTTTTTTAATCCATGCTTTCACATAAGCAAAATTTCAAATGAACTATATAAATAAGTATGACAATGCTGAAAAGAGAACTTTGCTTCTCTCAAGAACTTTGTCTTACATGGAAGAGGAAACTCCTCTTTCCTGGAAAGAATGCACTTTTTCTTATGCACGTTGCAGCTGCTTAATATACACAGTCTAGGCATAGACTTGAGTATGTCACAATTTCACAGATCTGAGCTGCCTCTCACCTACATAAGAGTGACATATGGTGGGGATATATGTTTTCAACATTATTAGATATATAGAATATCTATGAAGACTTGTTATTCATTTAAAAGAGAAAAAACAAGCTATGTAATTACATCTTTATAATTCACCCTCTCGGAGGCATCTTCCCTGTTTCCCCTGATTGGAAATATAGGAAGCAGTAAGGTAACAGTAGGAGGTTTGGAGTCAGACAGATAGACAGGCAGATTTGGGTCTAACTTCTAGCACACTAGTTGCTAATTATGTCATTTGGATATCCTTTATTTACATAAACGTGTTGGGAGAATGGGGTGTGATAGTGAGGGTATAGTGCCTACCACAGTGTATGGCACATAGTAGGGTCCTAGTAAACAATGCCTTCTTCTCTGTAGCACTATGATAAACAAATGGCAGGATTCTTTCTCATTAGCATTCATAATACATGTATTCATCATCTTCCACATGAGTATCAGTTTCTGAAAAGCAATGTCTGAATCTTAATCACCTATTAGGTCTTTACATTAATGGTACATTATGGGTGTTCAAGGAATTATCAGCAAATTGAGATTACAGGTAGTAGGCCTCTGGGCCAGAATGTAGGAGCCCAAGTCCAAAACAAAATACTGGACTCTGAAATAGCTAGTAAGTACTAATAAAGGCTGCTTTAATCATTTGTGTGCAGGCAGGTGATGGGAGAATATCTGGGGGTCTATTTTATGGGAGGCTAGCTGATGGAGAAGTGTGCCCAATCGTACTCAGTTAATCTTCACACTTTCCATTTTGGCTGTTTTACAAATCTATTTGCCCACTTATGTCTAAGGGAACAAAGTCTACGGCTTTAGATCCAAGAAAGTTAGCGAGCTGTGACTAATCAATTTCTACTGGTATCTTTCAGCCCTTAGTTTACACCACTAAAAAGAAAAAAAAATCATGCTGCATTTATAATAGAGTATTACTTTATTGTTTGTATATGAAAAATTCCTTCTAGACAAAAAACTAAATATACGATGCCTGATAATTAGGTTCGCGAACTTATTGCAATGATGTTGCTAAACTTTTTTGATATCAGAGGGAATATACATTATGAATTTGTACCAACTGGACAAACAGTTAACCAAGTTTATTATTTGGAAGTGCTGAAAAGGCTGCATGAAAAAGTTAGATGACCTGAACTTTTCACCAGTAATTCATGGCTCTTGCATCACGACAATGCACCAGCTCACACGGCACTGCCTGTGAGGGTTTTTAACCAGTAAACAAATAACTGTACTGGAACACCCTCCCTACTCACCTGATCTGTTCCCCAATGACTTCTTTCTTTACCTAAAGATAAAGGAAATATGGAAAGGAAGATGTTTTGATGACATTCAGGACATTAAGGATGACGACAACTCCAAAGACCATTCTAGAAAAAAAGAATTTCTAAATTTCTTTGAAGGGTAGACTATGTGCTGGCATCAGTGCATAGCTTCCCAAGGGGAGTACTTCAAAGATGACCATAGTGATATTCAGCAATGAGGTATGTAACACTTTTTCTAGGATGAGTTCGCGAACTTAATTGTCTGATCAATATAGCATTCAAAATTGTTTATAGCAGCATAGAAACCTAGCTTATTCTATTTGTGAAAATTGATATACTACTGAGTAAGGTCAATTAATCATTTTTTATTCCTACATTTCTTATGGTAAGCTCAACTGGTTATCTGATAATAAAAGTCCTAATAGCCTCTATTAAAATTCTCTATTATTGTATGAAAAATTTTTATAAATGTATAAATTTTAAAAATTTACATGACAAAGTAATTGCTCCTACATGATATATGAAGATTTATTTAATTTCCTCTAGGCAGTCTCTAATGTTACATTGTTAAAAAGAAACCTTACCTCATGCAAAAAAAAAAAAAAAGGAAGTCCTTTTGAGAAATCATAGTATTCTAAAATGGCTTTATTTTATAATACTATAAGAAAGTCTTTATTTTCCTGTCTTCTTGTTAGGTGGAAGACTTTTCAGACTTACCTTCAAGATTTTAAGAGGTAATTTTTGTAAAGTATATTTACATTTTAAATTAATCTGATAAAATGCAAACGAATACATAGGAAAAGGGGAAATGAATGACTTTACTTTTAAGTTCATATTGTAAAAAGGTACATTTAAGTATTGTTTGATAATGACTGGATTCGGTTCAATCAGAATTTTTAAAGTTCAGAAAGCATCTGAAGTATAGTAGCAAATTCATAGCTTAAATAATAACACCATGATTTCAGTGTTGTTTTACATTTCATAAAATAATTATGCTGGACTACATATGCAGATTTCAACTACATATAACAAAAAAAAAAAGGCTTAAATTGGACCTTCTGAAAAGGCCCATTTGCTTACAAAAAGCTGTGATCATCTGATATCATATGAAATTTGTATTTAATAAAGAAACACAGAATGTGTAAATAAGCTTTCAGTGTTTTTGCCCTACAGCAGATCCAAAATTGTGGAAATCTAAAAATTATACCTTTAACTTCCCATGAACTAACCTTGCATTGCTCCAATTTGTGGTTGCTTAGAAACTTTATAGGCACAGAGATTGATTTTTTCCAGATGCTACTAGTCGAACCACACTTTATGCTTTTGATTTAAGGCTATTCTGTTTAACAGTGTTATAAATACATGTTTCTTTCGAAAGTCACAAATGCACAAATCAAGTTCTGTTAGTGGTGCATTTTTGGAATCTAGTCCTTACTAAAAAAGCCTTTTAGTAAAAAAGGCTTTTCTCTATTCAGTTTCCATTGGCTTAACTGAAGGCAAACTTAATGCTAAGTGACTCCTGCTGTTACTGTCATTCATCTACAAGATTTAGTTCACTAGTTTCCAATGAAGTTTTTGATTCAGTACTTCCGATAACACTAAGTCTTTCACATTCATTTATTAAATGCTTATTGAGAAAGAAATGTTGACCTTTAACGAAATAATCAGTAATCTTACTGAATACTCAAAAATATAGCAAATGATGAAACCACAGAGTTACTGGCATATTTGAACAATGAATGACCTTAGCTAATAACCACAGATTCCATGTGGGTGGATACTTTCAAAAAATAGTCAAAGGGGGAGAGAGAGGGAGAGAGAGGGAGAGAGAGAGAAAGAGAGAGAGAGAGAGAGAGAGAGAGAGAGAGAGAGAGAGAGAGAGAGAGAGAGAGAGAGAGAGAAGGAACTGAGGCCTCAAAGTGGACTTTTATCCCTTGTGAAGGAGACTCCTTAAAAACCATTGTCCACATTCTGGCTCAATGACTGCTTAATGTTCTCAACAATGTTATTTAATTTTACTGGCCTGGTTTTTCCCAATTAAGAAATTGGTGGGAAAATACCTAGTAAGGTACTTGTGGGGGAAAATTCTGACATAGTAATAAATGGACGGGAAAAACCTTGCTTGTCAAATACTGTCGGGAAGTAAGTGATAGTTGCATTATCACTGTCAATAAATCAAAAAATCATTTTTAACATTTGTTTTCTAGAGGTTGTTGATTATTTTTAAAAAGTCCTTAAAATCCCCAAATCCCCAAAATTCCTTACGACAACCTCCTGTCTTTCTATAAAGTTTAAACAAAATTTGTTTACCTTCCACTAAATGTCTATCAATTAAAATTAAATATAACCCTGGGCCTAATCTCAAAATACAAATCTACAGTGAAAAAACAAGGATGATAATTTTCTCATATCTTCACTGTGAAAATTTGCATCAAAATATCCTTGAGCTTCTAAGATGCTTTAGACACATTTGTTTCATATTCATAAGTTCGGCCTGCTCTTTTTTCCCCCACAGGCAAAAAACTAATCCTCTGCTTTATATAAAAGTCCATGAAGCTGAATCATATTCCAAATGGATAGCTTGACGCTACCCTTTTAAAATTATTTGTTTTATGGGGAGAAGGTATCTCTAGGCCTCTATCCCTCATAGTCTTTTCTGGGTATACTTCAGCTTCCTAAACCTCAACATGCCCAAAAGGAAGTCAGGAAACTTTTCCCTAAAATCAACTCTTCTCCTTGATTCAATACATTTGTAATCTACCCAATTTAGCTACTTCAGAATAATTCTTGATTATTTCTCTCTATAGCCCATGATGTGCAACTGCTCCTCCAGTGTAATTGATTCTTGTTCTAAAGAACTTCTGAAGTTGTTACCTTTTGGGGCATGCTTACTACCACTCCCTTGGTTCATGTCCCATCAGCTCTGGTAACACCATTCTAACTCATCTTTCTGCCTACAATGTCCACATTTTATCCCTCATAAACCACAGAACTGTTAATTACGTAAAACTACATACGAACCTTTGCTGGAGACCTAGAAACACTGTGGTTTGTAAGCCCAAGCTTCTTCTCATGGTATCCAATTTTGTCCATCTGTGTCCAACATTGCATGGAGTCTCATTTCTTGCCATTCTCTACTCTCTCATGCACCCTCTACTCCAATTATGCAGAATTACGTATCACCCCGGAACACCACATGCTGTTTTATACTTTCCTTTCTTTACCAATGTGCTTGATTCTCTAGTTTTAAATTGTGATTTTCCACTTCTCCAGTTGGTCCACTAGTATTCAACCTTCAACATCCAAATCTAAAGTAAACTCTTTGGAAAAGCTCTTTCCAGTTTACCCAGACAAAATAATCCCCATTCTTTTCAAGTCACCACACAGCTCATCTTACATATTTTCATTATACTACTATTCACAGGGGATACTATTAACTGTTTCTGTGCATAATTCTCCACAGAGACTGTGAGCTTCTTAAATAAAGGGTCCTTGTTTTATTAATCTTTTTTTTTCTTCTTAGAACTTGGAACTATATCTGGCACATGATATTTGACATGTGTTTGCTGAATGAATGAGGGAGTGAATGACTACTATAATTATTAGGCTGCTTTAATTCACCAATTGGTTCTTTGTAAACAGCATATGTAAAACATATCAAGTGACAAAGCTGCTTAGTCTGATGACATGACATACTGTGTTAATCTCATTTTACAATAACCACATTGCATTGAATATTTGCATCTTTTATGAAAGTATATAAGGAGGCTTTTTAATGATGCATTTAAAATGAGAAGTTGTTTTATATATGTGTCTTTTTGTCTATAAATTGAATATTAAAATTTTTGTCACGTGACTTCACTTATTTAATATTAAACTACAGGTTCCCTTTGAAAGAACTAGTGAAGCTTTTGTTTTTTAATTACTGTCTTAGCTACCCGTATTTTAATACTAATAATTATTGAGGCCAGATCCTTGCTACCTAAAACACCATCTCTGCCACTAGTTTCTCATTTATATAATATATTCCACGAGATTTATAATATTAAACAATATTTACATTTATATTTACATATAAATAATATGTATATATTTATTAATTTATTAATATTAAATATTTATATTTTAATATTTATAATATTAAATATAATATTTTCCACTAGATTATGCACACTTATTATAAATGATCATACATGGTTTATGACCAGAATGTGCTCTTCTTGGTTGTTAAACACACTAATGCAGAGCCTTACTTTAGCTATAACCTAATTAATTAAATCTTATTCCGTGACTTGTTTTTGATTATTTTCATAATTGCTATTGCATACAAACTTGACCCATTTGCCTTTTTAAATAAGATTTTTGTACTATGTTGATGTCTCCATTTTCTGCACATTATAAGATATTGACAGAATATAAGGTCAAGAAGAGAAATAACCATATTAATGAATGTTTTCACAAAGTATTAATTCTAAGTTTGGTTAAAGTACTATCAATCTTTTCTTTGGAGGCTAAGAAATTCACTTCTATAGGCTTTAATTCTCTCTCTTTCTCTCTTTCTCTCTCTGTCTCTCTCTCTAATTCTTATTAGCATGACTTAAGAAACAAATTACCATTTTATTATTCATATTAATCCATTCCTGAGTGAAGAAGAATAAAAACAGGCTTGTTATTTATCTCAACCCAAACTCTACGATGACGGTGGAGGGGGGAGATATTAAAGCATTAGAAAAAAAAAATTAGGAAAATCACAACTGAAATGCAGGATCACTTTGACCTGAAAAAATTACCAAGAATGACAATACCAAGGATCTTATAGGGTTTAAAGCACTGGGCAATTTAATTTTAAATGTTCACAAAATTAAAAACTACTCTTGGGTCAATCTGAAGGTATTTGCAAATATCCTAGAAAATGTAACATCCAAAAACTTTTCATAATCCCAAGAAATGCTGACCTAAATGCAGTGATTTAATCAGTATTTTTGTTTATTCATTTTCTACTTATATACCTCCTTCTTATGAAAACAACTTGAAGCATCCCATTATAAAAGACACAAACCCGAAACAAAATAAAACAAAACTCATTGGTCAACACTGAAGGCACTATTATGGCAAACATTTACTATGATTGTTGGTAATTTTAAAAACGTATGAAATATTTTTCTCTTTCTTCTGTACAGACTAAAGTTCAGAGACATCTAATAACCTCAAATTGTGAGGGGAAAAAAGATATTAACAAAATTTCCATCTAAAAATGTAGAGAAGATGATAACATTAGAAAATCATCAGTTGACAACTTCTGTTGAAAAAAACTGACGAGGGTAACAATCATCAATAGATGGTAAAGCATTAGGTGAAAAGGTTAATGTGGAACTTCACAATGGGCGTGTGAGTCTGATAAAACCTGCATCACTGATCAATGTCAACGTCACTAAAATTATAATTATCAAGTGTCTGTGATTTAGGCAATGTAAAGTACACAGCACTACCTATGAGGTATCCATGCTAAAGGAATTGAACCCAAATGTAATCCAGACTTTATATATTTTCTCTAGTTCATAGAAAATATGAAGAATAGAAAAACTATAATTACAAGCCATCTGGCTTACTTTTTAATGAATCTTTGGAATTAAAATAAAAAAAGGACACCATTCTAGATTAAAGGGAATTTAAACATAAAAACAAAAACAAACAAAAAAGGCAAAATGTGTACCTTGTTTGTATCTAGATTCAACTAACTAGAAAATGACATTTTTAAAACAATATGTGACATTTGAATATAAAACCAGTGTTGGAAAATAAATAAGTATTTACTGATAATTTTCTAGGTAATTATGTAGAAAAGATTTTTATTTCTAGAGTTCCATACATTAGTATTGTAAAGTGGAATAGCGAGATATTATAGCTTTAAAATATTATAGTATTTTTTGAGAGTCGGCACAAGAAAGCAACAGAGGAAAATACCCACAATAAACACTTTAAACTGCAGAATAAATAATATACAATAACTGGTTTTAATATTTAAAGACATAAAAGGAAAAAAATCAAAGGCATGAGTTAATAATGAAACTAAAACAGCAAGTAGATGGAAACAAAAAATTAAATAACATTTCCAAGAATGAAAAAAAAGGAAAATTAAATAAGTCTTTAAATAATCAACAACAGATTAGACTCAGCTGAATAGAGAATTAGGGGGTAAAATGATTTGGGGACATTTTCCTAGAACACAGCACCGAGAAGAAAAAGATGAGAAATGAGACAGAGAAATTAAGAAAGTGGAGGATAGAACAAAATGGTTCAGCATATAGAACCACAAGCAGCCCATAAGATACTTTTGAGAAAATCAAAAAAGTTGCAGCATACACAAACACAGCCCCTCAGGCATCCTAGTTGGAAAGGAGAGCATGGGCTAACATTCAGGCCTTACTTCTTTCCACATCTGGGCACTTTGTGTAGAGCAGACCCTGTATGACCATTCAAAGCATCTTTTCAGTATACTTATAATGAGAGTTCCAATATGGAAGAAGAGGGAGAGAGACATTATTCCAAAAAGTTTGGCTGCGAGTGGTCCAGAATGGAGATGTACCAGTCCACATATTTCAGTAGCACGCTAAGCCCCGATGGGACATATTAAAAGAAACCAAACCTAGGCTTACCCCTAGTAAAGAACACCAAAGATTCAGAGTAGGTCTAAAATGAGTCAGAGAGAAAAAAACAGATTATCTACAAAGTAACATATCTTATAGGGAGTAAAATGGAAGCCATAAGAGAGTAGAATTATATCTTCAAAATGCACAGAAAAAAGTAACCAAAATTTTGTACCATGCAAATATATGTTAGGAGAAAGCACATTCTCTTCAAATACATGGAACATTTACAAAAATTTACCCCATACTTAGGCCATAGATCAAGTTTCAAAAAAATGTCAAAGAATCTGTAACATAAAGACAATGTCATTGACCATAAAATAACCAGGAGTCAAGAATTAAAGAAAAAAAAAACAGCTTTGAAAACACATATATTTGGACATTTTAAAAGCATATTTCTAAATAACTTAGGCATTAAAGAAGACAACTAAATAGTAATAATACAACTACATACTAAAATATGGAGAATGCTGTTAAAACAATTGAAAGAGAAAATTTAGGGCCTTAAGTGTTTACATTAGCAAAGAAAAAGTTCTGAAAACCAATAAGCAACATATCCAAATTAAGAGGTAAGAAAAATAAAAAGAAATCCAACAAAACCTTGGGAAGAAGAGAGAAAAAAAATACTAAAAATAAGAAATAAATACAATAAGAAAAATCAACAAAGCCAAATTTAATTTTTTTCAAGACAAAATTGACAAAATTCTGGAAAGATCTTTCAAGAAAGAGAAGACCAGAATGTCACTCTGCACAACTCCAGGTACCACATTTATATTATATTCTACATAAATGATGTATTCTGGAATCATGATCTGGGCCAGGGAATCTGATTTACACAGAATAATAACAATGTTAATGGTGACCTTTAAAGCTATGCAAAAAAGTTAGTACTGGAAAATGTACAAATGAACAATTTAGAAATGCAAAGGGAGACTATAGATGCAGCAGAAAATCTAAAAGGATAATAAAATATCACTTTAAAAAACTTTCCCGCAATAAATTTGAAAATCTTAAAGAAATAACAAATTCCTTGAAAATCGTAACTTATTAAACTTGGTTCAAAAAGAAATAGAAAGCCTGAGTAATCTTGCAACTATTAAAGATAGTGAATAAACACTTTTAAATATGCCTATGAGGAAAATACGAGGCTCAGACAATTTTGCAGGAAACTTAGCTGCAAAGTTGTCTGAGCCTCGTATCAAGCAATCAAGAGATGAAAGGTTTTAAACTTATAGAAACTCTTTACAGAATAAGGAAAAGAGAGATACAGCCACCAACTCAATTTTAGACTAATAGATACCAAATTAGGCAATCTCACTGTAATCATAGATGCAATAACCTTTAACAAAGTGTGACCATATTGAATCTAGCTACACATATGTCTACATTTTAATATTTAAATGCATCATGACCAAGTCAACTTTATTTCCGAAATACAAATTAGGTTTAACATTAGAAAATGTATTGATGTGATTCAACCTATTAATGTTAAGATAAATTTTTATTTCATGACAATTGAGTAATAACTTATTATGCAAAACATCTATTAGCGTGTCTGAAAGCTGATAAAGCTCAATAAACACTATTTTCCTCCTCACTTGTAAAATGCTAATGAACCAGTGTATCATTTTCTTTGGTTATAAAAAAAAAAAACAGTTCTGACAAACTTAATAAGAGAGAAAATGTATTAGAAAGATGTGGGAAAGATAGAATTAAAAAAAACCTGACATCAAAAAGATAGCTGGTGCTGGAATGATTAAATTTCAATAGAATTTAGGTAAGCTACCTTCCTCCTGTGAGAGAGAAGCATCTGGAAGAATGGGCAGGCTATGGCCTCTGCAATACCTTCAGGTTCTGGAGTATGGAGGTGTATATCTTGATTTATAGTCACATCAAAATTGCCTTCACTGGGAGGGAGGTGGTTCCTCAGAAGAAAATGGAGTGCAAGTAGGAAGAGAAAAAGGAATGTTGGGCAGACAGAAAACCAGGAAATATCCACTCTAACATGTCTATAAGGGTGCCAGTTCTGGCGCCTGAGAGTAGGCCTTTCTCACTTCTTCGAGATACAGGTAAAACCACCAGACACTCTGATCAATCTTAGAAATGATCACAGAGGTATCAGGCCAGTCTCCACTAATGGAAATACTTACGCAGTTGTCTCTCCAGTCCTGTGCCAGAACATAATCTTTACTTATTACTGACGATAAAATGACGCAAGATTATGTCTGCATTTTAAAACTGGACTGAAACAAAAGTCATTAAGATGTTCCTTTCAGATAAGGCATAAAATGATAAAGTGTTATGAAGCTTTCCAGTCTTTCGCTACTCACTCAAGGCAGGGGTTGGTTATCTATTCTAGGCCCTGCATCTGGCTATAGATGAGCAAATTCATCCTAAAGCTTTTGTTTTATCATAGCCACTTGTCTTTAAAGACCAGTCTGGCTTTATATAAGGGATTTAGCACATTTACAGAAGCATCAGTGCTCCTCAGTTATGACATTATTACAAATTAAAAGTCACATATCACCTGAAAGAAGTCTAATGGCTTTAAATGCACAATCAAAAATATCCATAACCTCTCTCTTACCACGAACCCTATATACCTGATACCATATACTGTGACTACACCTCTTAAGTCTTTTCTGTATCCATATACTACTCTACTGCTTGGGTTGTCTGCCAGATAACAGTAGGACTATAGCATCTCATTTGTATCCCTGCCTCTTATTTTATCCTCCCATCTGTCCTCCATATTGCTGCCAGAATAGTATTCGGACCACGAACCGCTGACCATGGTACTTCCTGCCTGGTACCCATTTTCTTCTACTTTTGGTATGCTCCTTAACTTACAAAACAAGGCCATTTGTGATCTGACCCTGACCCATCTGCCCAATCATCCTTCACTCTCCTACACTCCAGCAAAGCTATTTATTCAGTTTTGATTGCTTTCCTATTTCTTATCTACGTGGAAAATATTACATCTTGTTACAATGTCCTCTTCCCTTGAGAAGCCTTCCCTTACTCTCCAGGTAAGAATTTCTTTAGCTCTGACAGATTTAACCTAAAATGATCTCCAATAAGTCCTGCCTCCTGGATTCCATGCTTTTATGTAATACCCTCCTTTTGAGTTCAGGCAGAACCAGTGGTATCTGATAGAATATGGTGAAGGTGATGGCATGTCCCTCTTGATTAGGTTACATTATATGGCAAACATGATGGGATGTTATGCTGCACATGATTACCTTACATCATATAAGACTATCTCAGAAAATGAGAGAGAGAGAGAGATTCTTATGCTGGCCTTGAAGAAGCAATGAAGAGCCATGTTATAAACTGCCCATGGAGAGGTCTATAGGGCAGGGAACTATGGGTGGCCTGTAATGTCTGAGGTGACCTCCAACCAACAGCCAATAAGAAGTTGGGGCTCTCAATTATACAACCACCAATTACACAACCAGAAATAAATTCTGCCAACAACCTGAGAAATCTTGGAAGAGGGACTTTCTCCAGTTGAGTCTCTGATGAGACTGCAGCTCTAAAGGACATCTGAATTGACATTTGAAGCAGGATTTCCTGCTAAGCTGTGCTTGGGCTCTTGACTAATAGAAACTATAAGGTAATAAAAGCATATTATTTTAAACAACTAAACTTGTGGTAATTGATTACACAGCATAGATAATGAACATATTAGCAACCAAAGACACTTTCCATTGGGGTCCTACTGCACTTTTTATACCTCCACCATACAACTTAATTTTTTATACTCAACTTAATTTTTTATACTTTAATTTTAGATGAATGGATAAAGAAGTTGTGGTATATATACACAATGGAATAGTATTTGGCGGTAAGAAAAGATGATATAGGAACATTTGTGACAACATGGATGGATCTTGAGAGTATAATGCTAAGCGAAATAAGTCAGACAGAAAAAGCAGAGAACCATAGATTTCATTGATTTGTGGTATGTAAACCAAAAACAACAAAAGAACAAAACAAACAAATGAAAAACAAAAACTCATAGACACAGACAATGGTTTAGTGGTTATCAGAGGGTAAGGGGGGATGGGGGTGGTAGATGAGGGTAAGGGGGATCAAATATATGGTGATGGAAGGAGAAGTGACTCTGGGTGGTGAACACACAATGGGATTTACAGATGATGTAATACAGAATTGTACACCTGAAATCTATGTAATTTTACTAACAATTGTCACCCCAGTAAACTTTAATTAAAAAAATTATACTCAAATAAATTTTTTCCCAAATTTTTAAAAAAAAATAAGAGCACTAACTACATCTTTTTAATTTTATGTCTCAGCATCTAGCATGGATTTTACTAATGACTCTTAGTTGAAATAAAGGAAATAAGTAAATGAAAGAACAAAGTAAATGTGAAAAACTGGAAGAATATCAGATAAGCTATTGGAAGCATTTTGTCATTGGGCATACAGCTCCTTATATTCTAATAATCTATGAGGCTATATCTTAAAAAAATGAATATTGGAAAATTGATTGGGTCTATCATTTAAGTGCCTATTCTGTACTTGGTACTGACCTAATAGATTTGGAAAATGCAGTTGAAAGAAGATCCTCTATAAATATTTGTGGGTAGTTTATATGGGAAAGCATGAGCCATATGCAAGCACCATTAATTGAATTTGTACCCCTTTGGACAAATATTGTCAAAGGTGATTAGGACAGTCACCTTTGCAAAATTCAACAAGCTACTCTAAAGATGTCTAAGTTGAGATGGCAGGCCCTCCTCTTAGAAACATAACAAAAAGGATTCTAATATTGGATTGTATGATTTCTGTGGTCCCTTCCAGTTGTAAGATTCTATGATATTTAAATTGAAGTTTGGGAATCTTTTTTTTTTTTTTTTTTTTTTTTTTTTTTTTTTGTGGCAGGCTAAAGAATTACAGCCAAGGATATGGTATGCAAAACATATATTGCAAAACAATTTATTGGGAATCTAAATCCTAAATACACTCTCATAAACCCTGGATAACTATATCCATTTAAATAAAGCATCTGCTAATACATGTAGCCCCAGTGAAACTTTTAAGGAACTGGGTGGTGATTTTGTTCTACATGTCCTGCAATGACTCCTGAAGCCACAAGGTGGCAGAATGCTGGCACTGTTTCTAATTCATAAGACTTCAAAACAGGAATTAGTTATACATCCAAAGGCAGCTTTAATTAAGACTTTGGATTCTTCCATCTGTTTCCATTGTGCCAACTGCAGGGATTGGATGGTGGAAATGAAATGCATATTTGGAGACTCTTGGAAAGAGAGAAGACAGGATATAAAATCATGTATATTTAAAGAAAAACTATTCAAGATACAAATCCAATTTGCATGTGACCCCAAAATTACCATAATCCATCCTCATCATTGCCTTCTCCAACCTGTCCTGTAACATTCACCCTCCCACACATAAACTGGTGCAAAGTCACAAATACACAACTCCATTTAGATACCTAAGTCATCTAAAATACAAAAAAAATTTTTTTTGACTTTTTAATATGGTTTTAAAAATCAAAGATTCAATACTCTTGTGCTTATATTCCTCTACATTGCCACATGTTACAACCATGGATGAATGTTATTTCAGTGTTATGAACAAGAATAAGGGCCTTTTTCTTATTCTTCAAGCTCAGGCCTTAGAGATCTCTATTACGGGACATAAATCCATTAAATTTGTTTTTCTTCTTCTGAAAAACGGAGTCTTCTAGAGGGATCATGAACTCTTTCATAGTACCTGAACTGGAACCATTCTACAAGTTCCGTCTTTCTACAGATATTTAGAGTACTTTACATCAGTCAATCAAATAATACGCAGAAGGTATGTGGCACCTTTTTGGGGGGAACCAGTAGACTCTAAATCTAAGAGAACGAGGACAATGCTCTATCGTGTTTCTCCGAAAATAAGACCTAGCCGGGCAATCACCTCTAATGTTTCTTTTGGAGCAAAAATTAATATAAGACCCAGTCTTATTTTACTAATACTATAGTAACCACTGTATCTCTAAGACCTACACGTTACCTGACACTTACAGACACTCAAAAAATGTTCATCAAATAGTAAACTTTATGTGAAACTTTATATGAAAGAATTTTGTACCTTAAGTTCACGGAGTGACTACAATCATGACCTGCAAATAGTAGTTGCTGAGTAAACATAGTTGAATAAACAATGAACAGATTTATATAGCCCTATAAATTTGTGTTTCCTATTAAGGAAGTTGATATAAAAGCTCAATTAAGATGCATTTATTTATTTTTATTGAACACCTGTGTTTAGCTCTATGATAACCCCCAAGAAATTCAATACCCCCAAGAAGTTAATTGTGGCAGAGATAAAACACAGGAGATAATAAGCAATCAAATCAGAGCAGCTTGTTTTAATCAATGTAGGGGTTATTTTACATTTATTTTTATTGCTTGTGAAGTAATACATGTAAATGAATGTATTTATATTTGCATACAAACTGTGTAGAAAAGCTCAGAATCTCCTATCCTACCCCATTTTTCTTTAACTCCTGATACTCTTCTAGAGCTTTCTAGGAATTTAAATTGTTTCAACTTTAAATTCTTTTCTAGAATTCTTTTCCACTTTAAATTAATTTTTGAACTACTATACAATATAAATATTCCTCTATTTTTTCAGTTGTCAAATTTAATATCTATTGACTTCCTTAAATGAAAGATGAGAATTTAAGCCACTTACATTAATCTCCTACTCCCATTTCCCTTTCAGATGTTTGATATTTATAACAACATTTTTGTCCTTTAATCAGTTATCTCTGTAACTGCAAATGATTTCTTATAAATCTATTTATTATTTCATCACTTTTCAATAGACTCTCTCAACTCTGTGCTTTGTAGGATGTCATTATTAACCACTATTCTTCCTTCTACATTATCTCTTCTGTCAGCTAAACTTTTATTGCTATATTTTCAAGATTATAGATATATACATTTGTCATGCAACCATAACAATGCTTTCCATATTTTGTCATATGTTATCTCTAAAAGTTTAACATTTATAAATGGATTTGTATTGCAATTATTCTGTAAATAACTATTCAGTGCCAAGACAGATACTATGCTAGCATTTTACAATTTTACATATATATATGTAATATATATATTTATAAAAAATTTATACATTTTTACATATTTATATATTATATATATATTTCTCTCTCTACATATTCCATGTCATGAGGCTTGGGTCACTCAGGAGAGAATGTTCCTCATATTAAGGTCAAATAAAAAGTTTCCTGTCGCAAAGCATGCATTTCAAAATGCATCAAAATTTGTTTTATATTTCTATTGCCTTGTTTAGTTTGCCTTGTAGTTGCCCTATAAAATATAGTCCTTCCCCCGGCCCCCACCCCAGAGTTTCTAACTGCTTTTTTCTTAGACTATTTGCCTTTATCATCATATTTTGTTGTTTACAGACTCTTGATTATATAACTTACTCTACCAAGTCACTGTTTCTCTAAGCTACTTCCAGAAGCATCGGAACTATTTTTTTTAATCTAAAGTGCTCCTCAGGCCACTTGTATGTGTGCTCTTTTTGGACCTCCCACCACTATCTCTTCCTTGCTTTTCTGAGTTGACTCCACTGTCTCCTACATCTGTGCTTTCCTCTTTCTGGGTTTCCTCCCTCACTGAGTACAGTATTCCATGAAACATCAAATATACGAGTATATGTGATGCAAACTTTCCAAGTGCTCATGCCATTATATATATATATATATATATATATATATATATATATATATATATATATATGTATATGTATATATATATATTTATATATTTATGTATATACATATATATTCTACATATATATAGAATATATATAATATATGCATGTAAAATATATATAATATATACAAACATATCATATATATAATATATAAATACAATATATAAATATATTATATAATTTATATATAATATATAATATATATATATAATATATATATATATATATATATATATATCTTTAATCTAGCCTCATACTTGATTGATACTTTGGCTAGGTACAGAAGTCTAGGTTAAGGAAAATTTCCCTAGTATTGTGAAAGTATTGCTTTATCATTTTCTACAGAGTGGAGCTCATTAAATATTAGGTGAATTAATAGCCTAGAAACTTCCTTGCTCTTTTAGAAGTTATTTTTTTGTTTCTGACTTTGATCAACCTATGATTGCTATATGTCTCTGAAAATCTAGATATTAAAATTGACCACTAGCATTATCAATTTCAGTTGTATAGGACATGGGGGAGGGTGCCATAATTGTGTTTAAGCTTAACGGACTGTTTAGAACACCAGGACAGGTTTGTCTAGTTGCTACTTCAGATCTGTAAGTAAAATGAGAATTGGGAAATGATGAATGGACATCTCACAAGTGAATGTGAATGGACGTTAACACCAAGAAAACCAATCGCTTTGCCCCGAGTGATTAGCTTTTTTAACATATAAGTTAATATGTTCCTTAAAACAACACGTTCTGCAATAAAAATATAGACAAGATCCAGACGGAGCTCTTATTTGAGGTGGGGAGGGAAGGTGGGTAGAGGACCGAAAACACACATGCTGTTTAAACTGGAGGTACTTTGAAGGAAAATATACTATGTAGAATATAGAGCAACCAAATCATCTACAAGGAAAACTAAAAATTTTACAAAACATCAGACATTAAATTTAATCTTATAGAGAAAAATGTAATTACAAGAAAACGGTTGTATGTAGGGCCATCACCAGTATATATATAATTTATATGTAAAAACTTGATACTACATTCCTTTTCAATTAGAACAAATAGAAAGCTATTACAAGTTCAACAAAAACAAATTATGAGTTACTTTGTGCACTAGACAGTGTACTTGAAATGTTTACATATTGTCTTTAATGGAACCCGATAACAAGTGTGTGGACTGCAAAATGATCTTTATTTTACAAATACAGAAATGAAGGCTTGGTTCAGAAAGTCTAAGTAATGTGCCTAAAAGTCACACAGGTAATAATTAAATAAGAGTTAGGACCCCAAACCATCCTGTTGTAAGTTTCATACTTTCTGCACTGTCCACACTGTCACTTTATGTCATTCCACATGAACACTACAGCTTGTTATAATATATTTCTATAGCAAAAACTTACACTTCTAATTTTCTTTCCAAGGAAGCCAAATCACTATGAATACATGATTAAAATTATTCTCATAACATCTTTATCGGTTCAAACACTATGATCTTCAATCTGACTTGAGAATTGGTGGTCTTGACTAAATAAAAAGCAGAATAGTAATAACATACTCAACAATTTAAGAAAAAACAATATGTATTGAATGCTTACTAAATGACATGTACTGCTCTAATCACATACATGTACCGACTCATTTAATCCTCTCAACTGTTTTATGAAGAAGGTATAATTGCTGTCCACTTACAATTGTAATTTCTTTGGATTTCTTGTATGAAGGTGATCACACTGCACAGTGCATCTATTTTATTATTTAGGTCACTGATCTCATAGGAACATGATTACATGGAACAAACATATCCAGATAATAATTTCACTCATCACGATTAAGTGGAATTAAGTTGACTAAGTAACAATCAGTTTCTAAGACTGAGCAATATCAAACCAGCCACCCACATTCAAGTCAGCTGAGATCTAATCAAAGCAAGAACTTAGTATAGGTATATCAGCGAATATGTACTTATAATTTGTTCTTTTTAAGATTATATTAATCTTATGTTAAGATTATAATATTACAATACTGTTATTATTTATGTTGTATTTTAACTTTAGGTACTGAATATGAATTAAAGAAATGTAGTGAATAAATCTAATAGACCTAATATATAGTATCAATTTAACATTATAAACGATAGCTCTAATTTTTTTAATTGAGTTTAAAATTTGTAATTGTTTAAATAATATAACCATAATATTAAAAACAGAGGACAAAAGCACAAAAGAAAAAAAAATGTTACCATTGATCACATCACTACTATCTTTCTGGAATTTCCTTCACAATTGAAAGCTATTGTAATAATAACCATTCCCGGTTCTGGATTATTAATCTGTTTCTCAACTTTGTTTTCATTTGCAGTTTCCCTTCTCACTTTTTGTTGTTGTTGTTGTTGTTGTTGTTCTAATACACACACACCCAATGTGAGTCTGGAGTGTTTTCTGTTTCTTCTTTTAACTTCAGAGTTCAACCAACATTAAAAACATACTAGGGCTTAATACAAAGTATTTCTTTCCATTTGACTTCGACTTTAACTTCTATAGACTCTTTCATTTTAAATACTGTTAGAATTTAGGATAATTAATATCTACACATAAGGAAGGTAACCATGAAACTCAGTAAGTGAGATTTTTGAGAGTGTAGTACTTACTTTCTCAAGTTCTAAACTTTGCTAGGTACTTTTTTTTAAAACCATGAGTCATTTTGCTATGTTACCTATGAGTCTAGTGAACATCTTTGATTATAAACCTCCATTAACTTGCAAAGCATTTAGCATAAGAATAACATGGGAAAGTTTCCTAACACAAGAATTTGTTTTCGATTAAGTATCACCAGTAGGTGCATCAAAAGTAAAACTACCAGAACTATAATAAAAATCTCCTTAGAAGTAGCTTAATCCTGACAATACTTTAGTGGTAATTTTCAGTCCATCCAACAATTGGGGAATTTGTTTCTTTGTCTAAATTTTCATTGTCGGCACAAAATCAAGTGTAGTCACAGAAGAATGCATTTTCTATATCCATCCAATATGGAAAACATCTAAATATTGAGAAGTATGCATAATATAGGAAATAAAAGTTATTATTTACAAATTTCCATGTGTTAGAAGAATTGAATCTAACAGACTCTGACCTATATGATGCTATAACTTTTTATTTATTTTTAGATTGTCTAAATATTTCAAGTAGTGCATAAATCCCTTTTCTTGAGATACTTCTCATTTATACCAAAAGTGTAAAAAATTCAACACAGAAACTGGACAACTATATACAAAAGGATGAAATTAGACCACTATCTTACAATATGTACAAAAATTAACTCAAAGTGGATTAAAGGCTTCAATGTAAGATGTACAACCATAAGACACATACAAGAAAACATAAGGTCTAACCTCTGGACATCAGTCTTACTAGTATTTTTTTTTTTGTGGATTTGATTCCATCACCAAGGGAAACAAAAACAAAAATCAACAAATGGTAGTATATCACTAAAACACTGCTGCACTGCAAAGGAAACCATCAACAAAACAAAAAGGCAACCAAATAGGAAAATATATGTCCAAATCGTATTTATTATAAAGTGTTAACACCTAAAAAATGTAAAGGACTCATACAACTCAACATCAAAAAGCAACCTGATTAAATATTGGACAGAGGATCTGAAGACATTTTTCCAAGGAAGACATACAGATGGTCAACAGGCACATGAAAATGTATGTGTTCAACATTATTATTAGAGAAATGCAAATCAAAACCACAATGAGAAATTACCTCATATCTGTTAGATTGGCTATTATGAAAAAGACAAGATATAAATGGTGGTGAGGATGTGGAGAAAAGGTAACCCCCATACATTGTTGGTGAGATTGTAAATTAGTGCAGCCACTATGGGAAACAGCATGAAGATTCCCCCAAATTCCCCAAAACATTAAGAATAGAACTACCACAAGATCCAGCAATTTCTCTACTGGGTATTTATCCAAAGAATCTGAATATACTAATTCAAAAAGATGTATTCAGCCCTATGTTCATTGCAGCATTATTTGTGATAGCTAAGATACGGAAATAGCCTGAGTGTCCATTAACAGAAAATGGATAAATAAGATGTAATATGTGTGTGTGTGTGTGTGTGTGTGTGCATACATATAATTAAATACTACTCAGCCAAAAAAAAGATGAAATATTGCCATTTGGGACAACATGGATGGACCTTAAAGGTATCATGCTAAGTGAAATAAGCCACAAAAGGACAAAAACCATGTGATTTCACTCATATGTGGAATATAAAACAAACAAAAAAAGCAACCAATGAACAAACAAAACAAAAAGAAAATCATAGATACAGGCAATAAATTGGTGGTTACCAGAAGGAAGGGGGGTAGGGGAAGGGCAAAGTGGACAAAGGAGGGTCAAATATATGGTGATGGATGGAAACTAGATTTTCAGTGGTGAGCACACTATAATGTATACAGATAACACATTCTAATGTATACCTGAAACTTATATAATGTTATTACAATGTTATCTAAATAAAATTTCAACAAATAAATTGGTTACACAGAAAAAAATACTCCACACCCCCCTCCTACTACCACCACTATAAGAAAATAAATATACACATATGGGCCGATGTTTTGTTTTATTGACTAACCACTAAAGCATCTTCGAAAAAGAACCATGTCAAAGACATGGCAAGCCCTCTACTAGGTGTGGTGGGGCATGCAAAAAATAAAAGACCCTATTCCTGTCCCAAGAAGTTCACAGTCCACAAGTGCCATGAGGGTGAAAAGTCAGAATTATATTTTCATGCCAGATTATTTTGTCTCTACAATATCCCTTGTCTTGCCTATACTTCAAGCATCTTTCCATTGTTTAGTTTAACTTTACTCATAGACCAAAGGATCTGTACTACCAGAAGCAAATCAAGCTACAGTCCTAGTTCTTCAGAGTCTGCTCTTCTATGCTCTGTTGAAGAAACCTCTACACACCAGGGAGGGCTGGCTGACAGTGGGACTGCAGCTTTGCCAGAGTCTCTGTTACACAGCCCATGCACACGCTCTCTGAAGCCTATTCCAGGGTAATCGTCTTTAGTGTTCACATGGTCACTTTTTCTCTTCCAGCAAAAATGTCTCATTTGTTTTTTGAGTTGCCAAGAACTCAAGGGGGAGTTGCCACCCTCTTCAGCAATCCCTTCCTGTTATTATTACCAGGAAAGAAAAACAGGAAAAATAAATCTTTTGATTCTCAGTTTCCCAAATTGCCGAAATATTTTGGACACTTTGTGTTATATTCCTTTACCATTCAGACCTTTCAGGTAAGAAAGACTGACTCAAGATTTGTGATTTGCACCTCTTACAGTTAGTATTTAGATGTCTCCATTATTTTTTGTTAAAGTTTATTGGGGTGACAATTGTTAGTAAAATTACAGAGATTTCAGGTGTACAATTCTACAGTACATAATCTATATCTCACATTGTGTGTTCACCACCCAGGGGCGGTTCTCCTTCCATCACCATATATTTAACCCCATTTACCTTCTTCTACAACTCCTTTCCCCCCTTACCCTCTGGCAACTACTAAACTATTGTCCCTTGTCTATGAGTTTTTGTTTCTTCATTTGTTTGTCTTGTTCTTCTGTTGTTTTCAGTTTCATATATTTGATCTCATCTTTGAGATTTAGAACCCAGCTACTCCTAACTCCTTAAGTCTCAACTAGAAACAGCTATAAACCAGAAAAAAGTTTATTTTCGCACTGTGCTTTTTGGCTACTGGTCCACCCATGTTACACTTTTCTATATGGCCATGATAACACACCACATTGTGAGTGCAATTGTATTGGGGCCATATGATGAGAAACAGCCTTGCTGACAAACATACATTCAATTTATCTTACAGAGATACAGAATCCCAAAAGGAACAGGGCTTGGGAGTGAAGTACCATAAATATAGTTTGGGTGTCCATGCCATTAATTACTATCAGGCTACAGATCCTGTAGTCTGACTTAAACCAATTATTTAAAAATCATCAATACCGAAGCACCCATCCAATCAAGAAATATCTCTTCCATCTCGCAATTTTCCAAATTGCCTGCAGGGGGGAAACTAAAAGTGTAGTGTAATAACAAAATATCTCCTACTGCTCTATGGTTTGCTCTGTGTGTATGTGTGTGTGTGTGTGTGTGTGTGTGTATGTGTGTGTGTGAAAGAGAGTATGTGTGTTTTGAGGGCTTAGGGAGAGTGAGCTGGAGGGCTGTTTTCCTAGGAGGTCAGAAATGGGAAGGAAGGCAGCTATTTATTTTAAAAATGTATAGCTACCTAATTTATTTAAATTTAAAGTGTAGACTTTGTAGATAGCAATTAGTTCAATACCCTGTGTTTCCAGAAATGTCATGGTTTGGAAGAACCAATCCCCGGGTATTAGAAAAAGCAGAAAAGCAAATAAAATCTCACAACCAAGGAGTGTGTGAGGTGAGATAAGAAGGAAAGAGAGAAACGTAGTCAAAAAATAAAAACAAGTGGATGTCTGGGATTGGGAAAAAAATATGAAGAAACCATTTATTTTTGCTATTAAAGACATTATTATTAAAATCACAGTAAATAAAGTCATTGTTACTTCTGCTTAAATGTGTATCTCTCTTCATATTAACTACATCAGAATTCCTGGATGTCACTTTAGACTCTCAGGAAGTCCACTTCTTTAAATATTTAGAGTTTATCAGCATCTATTAAAGGATGTTTGTTAATTTCCATTGCTTTCACATAGACTAGGTTGTTGCTTCTCAATGCCCTTGTGAAAGAATGCATCAGCTCCCTACCTGCATTTTATTTCCTGAAGAGTATTATTAGAGAGCACCATGGGCATCTCTAGAGCTAATGTTGCTGAGAGGATTAATTTGATAAGAACCTACTAATACATTTGAGGTTTCCTCAGCAAAGCACAATACAGATAGTATTCCATTGTACATTATTTCCTTGTGTCACTTTAAGTTTGTAAACTGATTAAATGTTAAATGAGATTTCAGGACTTGGGTACTTTCCACAGCTTTGTAGAGCATAAACAAATGTGAAATTACACATAAGGGAGAGAAAGTGGCAGCAAGAGCCAAGACGAAGACACTGACTTTTTGTACTTTTTGTGTGTGTGTATGTGTGTGTTTTAATTCCTGTTCTTCATTTGAACCTCTACAAAAAAATCTGTCCCAAATCAATAACAACATACTGGATTCCAATTTTTGTGTACGTAATGTAAAAAAAAAAAAAAATCACATGATACGTATTGTTTTATATTAATTGTGTCCTTAATGTTTCTTTGGTCTTTAATAGTGAGTTTTGTTCACACTGGAACAAAATTTAAAGAAATATGGTTGATTTATAGTCATCGTCTTTGCAGTTTAAGCATGAAAATATCTTGTTTTATTTCTTTTTATCTCTTCAAAGCTTCCAAGACAACTGGATTTATCCTTCAGAATAATTTCACACATTTTCTTCATTTAAATCAGTTAAATCAATGTGAAAAATAACCAACATTTTAAAACGCTTGTCTCTTTTTTGAATTGACAAACATCCAACCTTTGTCAAGAGAAATAAAATTCTACTTTAAATTTCTATGTTACAGAAATGCAGCTAGCTATTGAAGCAACATCACATTCAATCCATGAACATTTTAAAGCATTTAAGATTATGTACAGGCTCACTTCAAATTCATGAGAAAACAACATGTGAATAATTATGTCTTGGAATGTTATAGCTCCAAAATGATAAAAGCAGCTATTCTGACTTGATTATGAGTTAGCAGCTTCATTTAGGTATAGATGCTCAATATGAATATTCAGTATGATACATTGTTCCTAATATTGCCTTACGTGGTACAATCATCCGTGGATGCCATATGTACCACTGCATAATCCATCCCAAGTACAAAGGAATGTTCCCCTAGATGTGTAGCTGAGAATTGTCTGCGTTACTTTTCTGTAGCCTGGACACCCAATTCTCTGATTAATCAGCATTCTAAGAAAGACGAACCTTGAAACCAACTTATCAAAGAAGAAAAAATCAAGGAATCCCATGTTACTATAACATTGAATCATGAATTCTTCCTAATGGAGTCTAATGGCCAGCAATGATTTATTACATGTCAGCTATACACAAAGCACCATTTTTCTGTAGGTTATAAAATATAATAGCTACCACGATGTATTGAGTATCTACTCTAAGCTGGACAGTGTCCTGGGTAACTCTCTTCTATATGTTAGTGTGGGAAGGCTTGAAGGCCAGGCTAGAAAAGCTAGAACTGATCCTTTAGGCAGTTGGCAACCCTTAAAGGGTTTTGTTTTTTTTTTTGTTTTTTTTTAGGGTATCAGAAAAAATGATGAGTTTTGAGAACGGAGAAAGATTAGTTTGACAGCAATGTGCATGGACAGTTAAGAGAGCTCTAGATTAGTTAGTAAGGGGACAACCAGGTGATAAACAGGAAAGGAATGAAATACAGGATGTGAGGCCAGAAGAGGAGAGGAGGCCAGGAGAGGAGAAGCACTGGGACAAATTAGGGTCTGATGAAACCGTCTAATAGAGATGATGAGAGAGAGAGACGTTAAAGCTAATGATGAAATTCCATTTTGGGGAATTTATTTCATAAATGTATTTGTACCCATATGAAGTGATAGGTTTGTATTAGTCAGGAAACAATAGGTGATGCAGTATTAACGCTGAAATCTCAGGTGCCTAACACAATGACAGTTTATTTCTCAGTTACAGCACAATCAAATGACAGTGTGACGGCCCTCCTCCAGCTTGTTGCTACGGCATCTGGAACACGTGATTTCCAAGGGGTCTTTACAGTAAAAGAGATCGTTGGAAGGTTGTACAGAATAGTTTTCCAGGTCAGGCCTGGGAATAACTTACATTAATTCTACCTTTATGTCACTGTCTATACCCCAGATTCATATCCCCATCCTAACTGCACACAAGGCTGGAAATTTAGGAGTGCACATATATTCAGTGATCACTAATGTCACTGGGTTTAGTTTTAAGAGCAAAAGATTAGAAACAACACAAATACCTATCAAGTAGGAATTAGTTAAATAAGTTATACTACATCCACACTGTGGAAAGCTCTAAAAACAAGTGCTGATATCGGAAGATGTTAAAGGTGTGTAATTAAGTGAAAACACTTAAGTGCAACAAGCACGTATATTATGGATTGTAACCTTTCCTGTGAAAAAGAGCAAATACGAAATATTTAATTAATTACAACAAAAATCTGAAAAGACACATGAGCAACCGATGACAATGGTCACCTATTTTGGGAAGGGGCTTGATTGGGGTAGAATACCCTTCTAGGCAGCCTAGTTTTATTTTTACCTATAATCCAGCTGTAACAAACGGTTTTGATATTTTGTCTTTTCAAAAATTAGTGTTCACGTTACATTTTAACAACAGGTATCAAGCAACAGATCTCCCACTATAACCTAATAACCAGTGAATTCAAGCATAATTGCAAAGGTAACAAGCTCCCAGACAAACTAAGGGTAGAATGCCAGCAGAGATGTGAATTTGTCTGCATACTTTCTGAGCATTTACTGTTGACACTACAGTTCATTTGTATTCTGAGACTTCTTAATGGAGGGCAAACAAAACTAGATGCTGATTATTTTTCCTTGAATTGTTTCTTCCCAAGAGCGCAATTTAAATTTAGCTTGGGATTTCCTGTTAATACTTAACACAAAACAAAAAAAAGTCAAAGCAGCTGTTTGCTGTTTACAGCTAAGCATGCGAGAATTTGGCTCACTGTGGATTCTAGATTTTGCCTGCTAAAGGAGGACAAAGAAAATCTTAAGTGCCACCTCAACAGGTTTTTTTTTATTTTATTTTTTTTTGTTTTTTTTATTTCATGGGAAATCCAGTGTATTTCTGGATGAAATGAAACAACCCCATCTACCCAGTCACCCTGTCTGAATCTCCCTCTAAATTGGGACTGGGTGTCTACCTAATGGGGTCTTTGTGAAGAAACCATGATGAGGGAGTCTATCTGTCAGTGATTCGTACCCTGGTAAGTGCTAAATGTCAATTTCATTTCCGGGAAGCTTTCCTTGACACATTCAATGAGACTAGGACCTCCTGCCCATCTGCTCCCACTGCACTTTGTGCCTCTTGTTCCCATACTTAGATGCTTATTTTTTTCTCTCCCCACTGGTGCACCACGTCTTACATACTATTGTATTCCAAGTCCCCACTGGACAGCCAGACACGTGGTTCAATAATTTCTTATTGAATTAAAAGATTAAGTATAAGCATTCTGATCCTCCCTCTGATGCACTCTTTCCCCATAGTTAGCACTAACCATGAGAGGTCCTCAGGGCAGAAGAACACCTCAGAAATTAGTTCTCCATTAGTCCTGGAGAACTGGGCTAGTATTTGTTTTTAGGTTGGCCATATGGTATTTTTCTGATTATAAGGATGATATTCTAAAGGATGTGATCTGTGATGCCGTTAAATCCGTTTGGTCTATTCTTATAACGTATTTGCAAACCAATATTGAATATTTGCTACATGTCAGACATTGCTTTAGGCAGTGTCTCAACAATCCTCTGGGATCAATTCTATTATTGTCCTCTATTTACAGATGAGGAAACTGAGAAACTGGTACATTTTGCCCAAGTTTGTGGAGCTACTATTGGCAGAGCTAGGATACTGATTTGAGCAGCCTGAGACCAAGGTCTTAGTGCTCTACTATGTTTCCGTATAAGGAAAAACTCTAACATCACATAAATACACTTGAAAATAAACAAAATATTGCCCAATTAAATGAACTTTAAAACTGATATTTTAAATGACAGTCAGTGTCGGTGCAAATAGAAAGATTTTGGTACTCACATACTCCTGGTGGCAATGCAAGGTGACACTTTTTTTTGATAAACAACGTAACAATATGTGGGATGTAATGTGTCCTCTGAAATAAAACTGCCTAGAAATCAGAGAGGGTTGGCTTTGAATCATTGTTATCAGGGTGCTAAAAATGTTAGTCTCTTTGACCCTTTGATCTCCATCCTGGGAGTCTGCTCTAAAGAATAACATGAAACACGAGGAAACACAAAGCAAAGATGGAAGCAAAAACTACTTATGTATTTGTTTGATTATCTTTTAGAAACATTCCTATTGGAAGGCATATATATATATATATATATATAGATATCTATCTATCTATCTATCTATCTATCTATATATATATAGAAGGCATATATATATATATATATATATATATATATATATATAGAGAGAGAGAGAGAGAGAGAGAGAGAGAGAGAGAGAGAGGAGAGAGAGAGACACACACACACATATATACACATATATATATACATATGTACATACGTATATATACATATATATGTGTAGAAAAGCACGTGAAGCATATATATTCAGTTTAAAGAACGTTATGAAGTGCCACATACACATACACATACACATACACAACTGTACCACATTGGTACAGTTTTACCAATTTTGAACTTTATAGAAACAGAATAACACAAGATGTATTATTTAGTGACTTGCCTATTCCTCTTACCCTTATATTGTGAGATTCAGCTATTTGGTTTCGAGTAGCAGCAGTTTCATTAACCTTGAATGTCATGAGTGATATATTTGGCTTTCCATCATATGTAACTAAAAGTATAAACCTAGTCAATACTTTAACTCTCCTATAAATATACTATGAATATATACATATTATTAATATATTGTTATTGCTTATATTTTGACTGTCTTATGTTTTAATCCCATGAAGCATTATCATTGTGTTATAACATGTATGTTCATTTAGATTAACTCATACATATATAGCACTTTGTTTTTCTTTTAACAGCTCTGAGTTTCCTTCTAGGATCACTTCCCTTCTGTCTAGAAAAAGATTTTTTAGGAAGGTTTTTAATGAGGATCTGCTCATGACAAACTCTTCCAGGTTTTGTTTTTTCTGAAATGTTTTTATTTAGCCTTCATTTTGTTAAGGATAAAATTTCAGGATGAAAGTTAGTTTCTCAACGTATGCTTGGACATAGACTGCTCCCCCTCCTTAGCTATTATTAAGATATTCCTTTGTCTTTGGTGACCTACATGGTCACCATGCTATATCTGGGTGTGGACTTTTAAAAAATCTATTTGGGATTCATAAATCTCTTTGAAACTATATTTGTGAATTTCATCAATCCCAGAAATATCTTGGTCTATTATCTTTTCAAATATTGCCTCTGCCACATTCTGTATACCCTTTTCTTCTACAACTCCTTTTAGATAATTACCAGTACTTCCTACCTGTCTTCAATGTCTCTTAGCTTTTCATATTTCTCATCTTTTAGTCTCTCTGCATTCTGGGTAATTTCTTCAGAACTATCTTCAAGTTTAATCATTGTCTATTCAGCTTTGACTAAACTGCTGTTAGAGTTCTCAACTTTGTCTTTAATTTCAATTTTGTATATTTTATTGAAAATTCTCTTTAAATTTTTATTTTTTCAAATCTGCTAGATGCTGACAGCTTTTATAGTTTCCTGCACTTTTCACTTGAGCTTGTCTTTAATTAATTGAAACAGTGGGGATAAGCATTTTATAATTTATATCTTACAACTCTATTCCAAAGCCTTTTTGGTCAGTTGTAAAGTTTAAGTCATTTGGTTCAGCAAATGGCATCAAGGAAGAAATGGCTTTAGTGCAACACCAACTCTCTGGGTTCCGACCTTCATTTAGGTTTCTTCCTGATACATTTTCATGTCTTGTTAGTTGTCTGGTACTTCTAAGAAATTTTGCTTTTTTGTCTTTTTAATACATTTTATCCAACATTTTTATCTGTAGTCACAGAGAGAGATGTTCCAAACAACCTAATCCAACATATTACCAGAAACCTAAATCCTTGTTTTGAATTGTTTAATCATTTAGCTGTCTAGGGGTAGTAGACTAGATAATCTTTCACATATCTTTTTCTTATAATGTTTATAGAATCATTATAAGTATCAAAATAAGAGGGCTAATAAAAGACAGACAGTTATAATATGAGTATTGGGACCGAAAAATAAAAAAAACTTGAGTTTTCTTTTTGGTCACTGACATTCTACCATGTGGTGTTAGAGATATATTTGATTCACTTATTGCTTTAATATTGCCACTTGTAAACCAGAATGAAAATATCATTTACATACAGCTCCACTTTTCTCATAAATAAACAATAATTCCCAGCAACAACTTTGAAGTTAATCTACAAATTCAAAGAACCAGGTTTATATGAGCTAAATATCTTTATAGTTGGTTTTCATTCCAAAAATAAGAAACATTAACAACAAAAGTCCTTAACCTTATCTTTTTAGAGAAAGTTCTCATAAAAGATGCTTTAGAACAAATAAATAAATGGTGGAATTATACTCTGTTTTTTTGGTTTTGTTTTGTTTTGTTTTTGTTTTTACCACAAAGACAGATACATTCTGTGCCAGATGACACAATTGCTTTCCTGCATGGATAATGACTGAGAACTCTTCTACTTAATTGTAATAAATTCACTTGAGCCTTAGAGTTAATATTTTACTTGTTTTGCAAATGTTTATGATTTATGTGCATAAATCAAGGAGAAAGCACACTTCACAGAAATTAGGGAGAGAACAGCCTCAGTAAGCTATGCTGCAGAAGAGGTACAAGTGGGCTTCGTCCCCAGGACAAATGAGATGAGAGTGTTGGCGAAAACCAGTTCTCTGGTGAGTCATGCTTAATGCCTCCGGGAAGACAGGCATTGCTTTCCAGTGGACTGGACAGCTATCAAGCCCCACCTCTGCAAAATGAAAATCTGTATATTTCTGTTGACTATCACAACCAGGGATGTTCCTTTCCTCACCCAATGCCTTTACTTTGGGACTACAGAACACCTTCTCTGAAAATGGCTTAAGGGTTTGGGAGCAGAAAGGTGGTTTGAGTGAAAGAAAATGTCCTAGATGGAAGGAACTGGAAGAGGTTCATTTGTAAATATTATTTATGTTAACATCCTTTACATTGTCTTTACTAGTCATACAGATAACCACATTTATTGATTACCTCCTATGTTGTGTACATCACCTCATTCCATCATCACAATATCATTCTTCTTAGATTCCCAACTAACGAATGAAATATTTTAAGAGTAAAGGAAAAGACCTCAAAGAAAACAAAAGGCTAGCAAAAGGCAGAGGGAAATTTGAACTAAGATTGATATGACTCCAAAGCCCTTGCTTTCAACTATTTTATATGCTGTCTCTGTTTGTTAAAGCTTCTTGAGGGAGATTTAGTTTTGAAACAGGAAACGGGAATTGGAATTATATTGAAGAATTATGAAATTAGCACTTCATTATAAATGTAAAATTCTGCCTAAGACACTGCTATGTGTTCACCAAATTGTTTCCTTTTTTTCCTTGGCCTACAAGATGATGACTTTCCCCAGCCTTGTTTGCAATTAGATTGGAACCATCAATAATGTTCTGTCCAAGGGAATGTGGGCAGAGAAGATATGGGCCACGTCCAGACCTTGCCATGAAATCCCTTATGTCATTCTCCAAGTCCTCTTTTTCTATTATTTGACAATCTTGGAGGTCAAGTGATGAAAGTGACAGTGACAAAAATGTAAGGAGCAGGGCTCTGTGGTCCAGAGCCCTGTCACCAACTATAATGGACACTGATGTGAGAGCTCTAGGTCCTTACTGCATTGTCACCATTGTTTGCTACAGTGGTTAGTCTACACCACCTCGCACACTCCCTTTCAACCATGACAAAGTGTATTCAATAAAACCACTAATGTCATGCTGACATTTTGAATTTCTTCTCTGCTTTTAAGGATTGGGGCTGATGACTAAATTTTACCAATTATAATAACTACTAGCCTAGTTTAGAAGAAAATGGCTTTGTCAGTCTATGGAAATTAACAATGGTTCTGTTGTCACCGGGGGCAAATGAACCAGAATTTGCTTTGATGTAAAAATCAATTACATGCGAACTCTTTCTTTACAGTGCTTTATTTTTATAACAATGAATTCTATCTAGGGAAAAAATACACTGTAAGAACCCACATGATGCTGTTCCTTAAAACGGCCCTCAAATCTGACAGCTTTCCTTGTACTTTTGCTACAGTTCTTTTAACCAGATGATACACAGAGCTTTGGCAACGTATAACAAGAATTGGAAGGAATATAACTGTGACGGGGTAACTGTAGTAGATTTATCAGATCAACTGTAGAGGGCGTGATGGCCAAGTGTTAAGTTTGAAGGCTCTTAGAAAGGGAGTGAGGGAACAGAATCTGAGGTACTGGAAAAACAAGGAAGAAACCAGAGGGTAAAAGTGTCAATGAACAAGAGAGATAGAAGACAGATACTAGTGGTACTATAAAGAAAGAGAGTGGAGCTCATGCTAGCAATCTAGAAGGCTCTGGAAATAATCTATTGAAGGATTAATAATGACCTATAAGCCAGGGAGGACTGCTGTTCCTTTTCCACTTTCAGTACTCAGGCTGGGTACCCGATAAGAATACGGATTTGTAAGGCCCCTAACCTTAATATATATGACATATACACACAGATATATATATATATATATATATATATATACATGTGTGTATATATACATGTGTCTATATATACATGTGTGTATATATATATCTATATCTGTGTGTATATGTCTGTGTGTGTATATATATCTATGTATCTATATATCTGTGTGTATATATCATATATATATATAACTGGTATGCTTAATATATATTTAATATATATATTAATATATAATATATATTATATTATATTATATTAATATATATATTATATAATACATATATATATATATTTATGTATATATTTATATATATGTATTATATATAATATATATATTTATATATATATATATATATATATATATATACACAAATATATATATATTTTAAATACCATTCCTTGTTGAGACTCTTTTTGTGTCTTCATTTTAAGGATGTGTTAAGCAGACCGTATGGCTGATACTTCCAGATGTTTTAGATGAGAAGAAAGGCGAATAAAAAAACTCACAAACATCATTCACACTTCAGTGAGGCACAGAGCTGGTAGTGGGTTTACACAATTCTTGTTGTACAAAATAAGAGCCTATGCTGTAACATTAGCTGAAATATTCTGGGTGAGCCCAATAATGCAGCGTGATATATGTTCTCCCCCCAGAACTACTGCTGACTCCAAATACTCTTAGTAAAAAGCAGCTTAAAGAGCTGATTTTTATTTTCTTTTTAGACACCCACATTGAATTCATTTTCAGAACTCTATGACAGTTTCTCAGTTACCGCTTCACATTTTCACTTTTTAATACGTATATTACAGATAAAGAATAAATTAGGGCTGATAGGCATAAAAAGGGAGGGATCACTAACACATTAATTAATGGAGATCTTAATCATGTCTCTCATGAGGTGACACATCTCTTAGCTTAAACAAGAACTTGACCTTCTTCAGACAGGTCACCGCATGAGAACAGGGCCTGAAACGCCTTGGATGCCTCCTCTTGTTCTCCCCTTCAATGTCTGCTGGTGTTCCTTCCTCTATACTCAAGCCTCACTCATGCTGAGAAGCCCTCCCTGGATGCCCACAGGGGGTTCTTTTTAATCTCATAGCCTTAGATATGTAGGCTAAGATATGTAGATAGGTACATCTCAAGAGTATCTCCAGTTGTACCATATACATGCTTGTCTCCTGCTCCACTAGGTGGTGGGCTCCTTGAGGATAGGAGCCATGATGACATGTCTGTCCTTTCATTCCCTCATACACACTCAATTGATTCAGTGAGTGAAAGAAAGTGGAAAACGACTATTCTGTTTGTGGTTCTGCTGATGCCCAAGGTGCTTGTCTTTGTTTGAACTTCGGTCTCACTGATGAACCTGAAACCTTGGCTCAACAGGTCTGACCGACTACCTTTGGCTGTATGTTTGTCTATGGAAGCTACTTAGCCTTGTTTGTAAGTCACCCACTAGAAGCGTACTGCCTCACGCACGTTATACCATGCACCTCTCTAAGCAACTTTTCTACTTTTTTTCCAATGTGGTAGATCCTCTATAGCGCAGTCAATACATACTTGGAAATCTTGCTCTAGTCACCTATGTGGGAGACATTACAACAAATATGGCCTCCTCCCCATACTCAAGGGGCTTCTAAATGGTTTGGGGAAGGCAGAAGATTTACAAGGAAAAATATAAGGCCCAAATAATAATACTGTCATGATCAATAATTTTAGGTTTGCCTAGTGTTTTAAAATTTCAAAACACATTCCTATGTATCATTTCATTCAATACTCATTATCCCTTAGTGAGGCATTCAGGTCTACCTGACGTAGATATATTTCTTGAAGGAAATATGAAATGTATAAGCTAAATAGATAGAGTTTTATCCCTATTTTTCAAAAGAAGAAACGGTGACTCATAAAGGTGAACTAGATCACACTGCTCATTGGAGAGAGAAATCCAGGACTGGATGCAATGACTGCTGACTCAAGTCTGGTCTTCTTTTCACTTTCCTGCTCTCCTCCTTATGTTTCAGGACCTCAGTATCAGTGAGTCTGCCTTTCTGCCATGTCTTCTTATGCTTTCGTGCCCACTCTAACAGGAAAGCCCTCCTCCTCAAATCCTAGATTGATAGTTATCTTAGAAACTTGCGGGTTACCACTGCTTTATCTCCAAAAGTGCAGACCAGGATTGGAAACTAAGCACTCTTTCTTGTTACAATTCTCTGGACTCCATAGCACGTAGTCAAAAACTAGACTAGGCAGCACATTTTAGACATTGTTTCTTGAGTGTTTAAGGATTTTCTCTAATATTTTGCTTATAGTCTTTATGCATATATCTTTTTCTAAAGAACATGTATTAGTCTGTGTATCAAACATACAGAATTTTGAATTACTAATTTTGCCCTGGCCCAGATCCTACAAAACTATCACCACTCTCGCCATCTCATCACCCACCCCCACCTCCTCCCCCTTTCTGCCTCCTCCTCACTCTCCTCTCAGCTAGCAGGATCAACATTCATTGAGCGCTTACCATGTGCCAAGCACACACAGTTCTGTTTATTCATTCGATCCTCATAACAGCCTACCAGGTACATATTTATGTTCCATTTTATGGTTGAGAAACTGAACCCTAGTGAAATTAAGTAATTTTCCTCAGGCCAGACAGCAAGAAAGTTATTTGGCAGGTTAAACTCTGGTCATTCTGTCCTAGCAAAAAAAAAAGAGCTAAAAGAGCTACCTGGACCAACTTTGAGCACAGAAGATGCAAAGTACATTAAAGAAGGCTGTAAGTTCTGCAAGGGTAGGGCTTATAGATCCTCTTATTATAACCTTTGAAAACACACTGCACTTTTTGTTTTTCACAGAACTTATCACAATTTTTAATTCTGTACTTATTTTTGTGATCATCTATACAATGTCCTTCTCCCCCTATGCTGTTCATTCAGTGAGGACGAGAATTGTGTGCTGCTTACTTCTGTTTGCCCAGTGGTTGGCAGGGTGCTAATCACATGGTAAGTATGCGATGGCTAGACATTGAATACATGGATCGCCTTCATCTTCATTGTCTAAGGGCTACATGAAGAACCTCTTTGATGCTATGAATATATTAGGACTCAATGTAAATATCTATGGATCTCATTTCTAGCAAAAGAAACAAGGATGCTGGACCCAGACCTGGTCTCATGCCTTCATCTTTGTGCTTGGCAAGACGGGTATTTTGGGTGATAACCCCAAATAACTTCACTACTATACTTTATCTATAAAAGTATAGATACACTTTTGAGGAGCACTAAGCCATCTTCATAGCAGCTATCTTTCATTTGAATGTTTGGTATGAGTGAAGCAGAGGAACTTTCATAAGTATAGACACTAACGAATTTTAATGGCATAAGTGGTACTTTTCTGTGGAGTGGCCTATACACTTTGAAAATTATATATTTATTGTCAAAAAATATAACCTGGCCTTGTTTTTTCCTAGTATACTGGAGTTTTCAGATAGCCATTCCTTTTTGTGGTCCAACCGCTTAACTAAAACATTAATTCTTTGAAAAATAATTCCACCCCAAAAATTCTGCAATAATGAGGAATGGGTTTGGGGGAAAGAGAAGTTTTATGTAGGCAGAAGAACTAACAAATATTATGTCAGCCCAGCTAGTAGGCTAGTAATTTAGGAGGAATAAGTATACAGAGAGTGCCAAAAACATGTATACACATTTTAAGAAAGGAAAACTGTATTAAAATTGTAATACTCAATATATACTGATAACAAAGATGAATACAAGTCACCTTTGACTTCTGCAATTACAAGAGGTGCTCTAGGTGGTTACCACCAGCGTCCAGACACTTCTGATTACGCAAACTATTGCTTGAGCAACGCTGACCAAAATGTCCACTTATATACATTTTTTAAATCTATATTGTCCCTTTTAATCCTCTATCACAGTAGAGAAACCCTGGGCCAGTTATTTTTAAAGAAGGAATTCAAGGTCATTGTGTAATTAAAGGTCTAAGCTAGTATTTGATTCCAGGTTTGACTATGGAACCCAAGCTATTTCCTCCACAACATGGGTTCTCAAATTTTAGTACACATTGGAATTACCTGAAGGGATTTTTAAATCAAAAAATGCTAGGGCACCACCCACCAAGGTTCTGAAGTAGTGTAGGTCCAGGGTGAGGCCCCACCCATCATTTGCATTTTAACAAGTTTTCTGATGCTGCTAGACCAGGGACCAGAAACCATTGTGTTTACGCAATGCAGATGTAGCGCACTTTTGGTGACATACCATGACCAATAATTTTGTAATTCTAATGAGGAACTCACAAATTAGTGATGAAGTGTTTTTTTTAACTATCAGTGTTTATTACCCGATATGACACCATTACCCTGTTGGGCAATGGCGTGTATTTAGAGGTTCACAGTCTAGTTCAAGAACAGTTGGGACTTTTACAATAGGGTACCTCTTAGGTCTAACGATTTTATGGTGTTAATCGGTCATCACTTTTACCCACATCAATTCACTTGATCCTCAAAACAATTCTATGACCGAGGCCAGGCAGGTGCTAGTATTTTCATTTTACAGATGGGAAATCTAAGGCTGAAAGATATTAAGTGAAAACTTCGATTATTTCACTAATACACAACCAAGATAAAGTCAAATTTTGTCATTTTGTATACCACGTCCAGGGCTTTTTCCATGAGTGGCACTGCCTTCCCATTTGAATCATCTCATGAGTAGTCTTTCACTTACAAAGAGAGTTGGCAATAAAAGATTAAGTTACAGAACTCATTACATATTTTATGTATCTTAGCATAAGCTTTATGTAACAGCAAAGGAGAAATTCCTTCCCAATTTCTTTTTTCCCCCCAGAATATGCAATGCTATAAAATGATGTTCTCAGTCTGGGCATTTTATACATCTAATATTTCACCCTTCTCAAGTTCATTTTCCAGAAGATACCCTCGGTTGATAAGAACAGATGGTTCAGTTTATTGCTAATAGGACATGGAGATAATTGTTGGTAGGTTAACATTTAAAACCCAGTCCATTTGGGAGTCACCCAAAAACTGCTACAAATAGTGACACAGCTATTCGTCACATGTGGGCAAGATATCATGCGGTTATTAGTCTGCATTCCAGGGCACCAAATTTATAATCTCCCTCAAAAGTTTGTACTGAAGAACAAGTGAAATGAAGTATTGACAATGCTATGATTTCAACCATGTTCTCCGGCAGCTAATTGGTTGCTTAGTCCTGTTCATTTTACCTTCATAACATCTTTTCATCATTTCCATTCCCACTGCCACCACCCTCATGCAAGCTTTGGCTTCAGCCAAGTCTTTTGCGCTAGACCCCCAACTGTTCTCACTCCTTCCAACCTCTGTTCTTTCCAGTCCTTCTTAGACTTTGCTGTGTGATTATCTCCCGAAAAACAGATATGAGTATGCACCTGTGGGCTCAGAATCTTTCAGTGACTCCTGTTTGCTTACATGTTAAAATTCAAATAGCACAATACCTAAACCCATCCCCCCTCACTTCTGCATGTCAATCTATTCCCCACTCATGCAATTCAGATGTCTGTCATGTGCACCAGCCAGAACGACCATCTTGCTATCATCCCACATACATCACCTATGCTTTCAGATCTCCCTGACCTTCCATGTAGACATTTTGTTGAAAACGTCCTTGATAACTCACAGCTCCCATTCCTACCAGCCTGAATCCTATTCCTTCTTCAAAGCCCAGGTCCAAAACAATCTCTTGCATTAACACGTCTTCAACTTTCTCACAAGGTAGTGATCTTCCTGGTCTTCTGAATTTTTATAGTAACATTTCTACATCTTTCTTATGATCCTTTTTCCCCCCACTCTACCTATTTTTGCCTCACTTCAATTCAGTCTCCAAATTTCAAATTTTAGCATTACTTTCTTGTCAATAACTTTTAACTTTCCACTGCTCTGGAGAAGAAAAGTAAAATCTTTGATGTGCTTAATAGCATTCTACGTGACACGGTCTTTTTCTACTGCTCTAGTCTTACGCTGACCTTGCTGCTCGCTTCCACACTGGCCTTCTTTTAATCTTTTAATGAGATGTGCCCTTCTAGTCCCAGGGCCTCCATATGTACGGTTCTATCTACCTAGGTTTCCCCTCCCCATCTCCACCACTCCTTACCTAGTTCATTTTTATTCAGCCTTCAGAGTTCAACTCAAATATCACTTCTTTGAAAAAGCTCCCCTTATTGCCTAGGCGAAGTTAGTACCCCCACACTTTTCCATTGCAGCACATACTCAATCATTTAATGTTTGTTTCCTCAACTAGCATGCAATCTTGATAAGGGCAGGGACTTGGGTTTGTCTTATTTCCTATTGGATCCACATTTCCTAACACAGTTTCTGGATACATAGTAGCTATCAGGTAAATACTTGAATTAAATACAAACAAGTAGAACACAAATTCAAGATACATTTATTGAATGATTGAAAGTTTTCTTTTTCCCTTATTTCCTATCTCTTTTACCAGGCTGTAAACCCCTTGATTTAGTACTTCCAACAAACCAATCCTCAAAGAAAATATGTATTGAACAAGAGAAGTAAGGAAAGAATGGACAAATGAACAGATTGGTGAGAAATAAAGTGGCAATCTAACTTCTCACATAATTTTCAAACCCTCATACCTTTTAGAACCTTTTAACATTTCTAGATATGAAAAACAACCAAACGTTGTCATTCACATTTTACAGAACAATGGCTTGGTATTTCTTAAATGTTGATGTTTATTGAGGGATAAAAAACAAAGGAAGGAAACAGAAACACCATTATATTACAGAAAAGATACAGTGTTGATACACAATGCCAAGTTCAGAGGATCCTTTATTCTTGTAACAATGTGTGTATGTGTGTGATGGGGGGGAGTGGTGGTAGAGGGGATTTACAAATAGGTGCAGGCAAAGCACAAAACGAATAACAATCCTTCAAAGAAAGAAATAATTGTTTCAGTATGTTTTGGTTACAGAAAAAAAAAATCAAATGATTTATTTATTCAGTGTTGGTAAGTTTCAGTTTAGTGGCATCAGGAATGACCTGTCGCTACTGCTACCATGTCTTTTCAACAGCCAGACCATAGCCCCTTCACCCTTATTCCTGCATATCAATCAGCCCCTTGGAGACCAGGCCCTGCACATTCACAGACCCTTTACATCCTATTATCTGTGCCTGACATGCTCTGTATATGACGTTGGGCAAATCACTAATATCTTCTGTAAAATGAAGCATCTAGTCTGGTCTCTGGAGTTCCTTTAATATCTAATATTCTATAATTGTCTTTCCTTGCTATAAGTTTTGATCCATGGCTGCTCATGCCTGATTTCCTTCATTCAATATTTACTGTCTACTCTTCGCCAGGGGGTGTTCTAAGTGCTGGGATGTCAGGGTAGAACAGTAGTATCCTTGAATGGCAAAACATTCGCCTTCAGAGGGAGCTACATTCTAGTGGGAGGAAACAGACAATAAATAAATAAAATAGGTGGTATGATATATACTGGGGAGTACTAAGGAGGAGAAAAAATGATGGCAGGGACAGAGACTGGGAAGGCAGTGAGTGTGGGTGTTATTGAACAAGTAGCCTAAGGTCTGACTAAGAGTCTCTATTTTTAAGAAAAGACTTAATCCCTTTTTCATAGCTGTCTGCCCCTGACTCTCAGTCATTGCATCTGACTTGGTTCGGCTGTGGCTTTGTCGATCCCTTGCTCCTTTCTCTGAAATCTGATGTTTCTGCTCATCTTCATTGACAGGTTCAATGTCAGGTTCTATCCCTGGCATCTCTTGCCAGGATCATGAGCACTGGCTTCCTTCTTGGTCTCACTGTTTCCACCCTGTCTGTCTGTACTCCATCTTCCCCTCTTTTCTGCCAAGATCTTATCATCTTTATAATCAATTCTAGTGTCACTTGCTTTCTGGAAATTCCCCACTTCCTTCCTTCATTGATTTCTGACAACTTTGCCTACCCTCCAAACTATCACCACAACTTACCCCCTTATTCCCCAAACATGTCCATTCCTTGCTTAACTCCATACCTACACACAAACACAGTTCTTCTGCCCAGTCTGCTCTTGCCCCACCTCTCCACCTGCCGAACTGCCACCTGCCCTTCAAGGTTCTGTTCAAAGAGTGTTTCCTCCTGGGCACCTTCCTCTTTTCCTCTGGTGGAACTGGCTTTTGACTCCTCAGGACTCTACACCTTGTATTTACCTCTCTGTTGCATTTATCACATTGTATTGTGATTTTGCATTTTCCTGTTTCTAGTTATCCTTCCGGGGAGAGCATTCTTTATTCCTCTGTACTTTGAACTTAGTAAATTCTTGATGCAATGAATGGAGAGAATGAGGAGAAAGGAAAGGGAAGGAGAGGAAAAGAAGAATGTCAATCAGCCGTGGGAAGTGAGCAGCTGAAGTACTGAAGAGACCTTACAGAATCTCGAACTGTAAAACTTGAGGTCTCAGCATTAACCTTCCTCCTATGAGTCTAGTTATGACCTTTTGTCCCATTTCTTCTAACTGGGCTTCAGCAACTCAGTCCCCACCTGGTGGCCTAGTTCTGAGGATTCGCCTTCTGTCCTGCTCTTCTCTGCCTGAATCTCTCTTTTGGAGACCTGCCTAATATGTCAAACTCATCTAACCTGGAACTCTGTCTTGCTCTTGTTTATCCCACCTCCCCTTTTTTCCCTTTTTAATCTCTGCCCTGCTCATGAACCCAGGCAGGTGGCCAGGACCCTGCTAATCCCTGACAGACGTCCACGATTCAGATTCTGAATGCTCCTGGGTGCCTTCTTTGCCTTTCATTGCCTGCCTGCTGTGGCCACCATGCCCCCTACTCCCCTTGCCATCTGACTATTTAGATGGCCACCTGCTCTCCAAGGCCATACACTTTCGATTCTTTGTTTTGCCTGTTCAACTGGCCCGCTTCCCTAAAACCTCTGGACATAAGTGTGTTGTTTTTGTTTTGTTTTGTTCTTCCTTCAAGGTCCAGAACCTGGGCTCACCCAGGTTTGCCTTGCTGCCTGCCCCACTCTGATAAGACTGAATAGAGAATAGCGAAAGACTGTCTTGGGGATATCACTGGGTTTGTCCAGTCCACTTTAAGGTATCTAACAGTATTGGATACTGTGGGGCTTTACTGGAAGCTCCAGTCTAACACTCTCATTTTATAGATGAGGCCACTGAAGCCTTTCCCATGGCTGCACAGATAGCCTGCAGCAGAACACAGCTACAGCCCAGGATTTCTGTGTCATATTCAAGAAGTGTCCTTTTCACTCTACTCTGTCACCTGTGTAGACCTGTTTTTTACAAACCCAAGTTCTGTAAAACAAGGCTCATAGCATCACTTGCAGGCACCTTGAAGAAATGGGGATACTAGCCTACAACCAGAACCTCTTCAAGCCAAGTAGAGCCAATTAGATTAATCTAATCTCCTTCAAGGACACAGAAGTATGTAAAGAGCCAGGAAGAGACAATAGCTTTAATGTCTTTTCTAGGTGCCAATAAGCTTGTGAAAGATGGTCTAGGGATCCAGAGCAATTAACCAATTAAGAGAAGAAAAGAGATCAGAAATTGGTTAATAACGAACCATCCAATGGGGGAAAGACAGCATTCCACAGGAGACATTCCTGAGACCAGTGCCTTTAAAACCAATTCAATCTGTGGCCTAGAAGAAGAATGGAACATATGCCACATATATCTATCTAGTAAAATGACAACTGTCACATATATAAGACAATTGACTAGGCCTTCCTGGGGATTGAGGGATGCATTAAACAAGCTCTTCATCCTGGTGAAGTTTAAATTAATTGGGGGAGATGGCTGTACACACAAATCATTCTAATTCAAGGCACACAATAAGAATTGTATAAATAAGAATGCAGTGGGATTGCTGCAAAAGAAGTGATTTCTTCCCTCCAAGGTGGAGTAGCAAGAGTGGCATGGAAGCAAAGGCATCTGGGATCTCAGAGGTAGCCCTAACCTCATGGGCCAAGCTGGAACCCTGACAGTCACCCTGGATGCCAGCTCTGTTTCACCTCCTATACCCAGGCAGTCAGCTAGCCTGTCCATTTCAATGCCTAAAACACCTTGCAAACCAGCTTTTCCCTTCTGCTATTACCTGTTAGGGGTCTGGTCATCTCTCAGCAGACGTCTGAGGCAAGACCCTGGTGGATCTTAAGTCTGCAGTCTCACCTTCCTTCAGTTCATCCTCCATACTGCTAACGGATCACATCACTCTGGAGTTTGAAACCCTCCGATGACTCACCCTGTGTAAGGCCTTCCCTGACCTGGCCCCCGTTTTCGCCCAAGCTTCAACTCCCATTCCTCTCCTTGCACATTATGTTCCAGCAATACTGAATTCCCAGCGCTTCCCCTAAAAAAGCCTTTCTCGTTTGTACCTCCACGATTCTTCTGTGGGTGTTCTTCTATTCTGTTCTGCAAACCAGAGTGCATGATGAACAGAAGAGCCATTTGGCAACCGGAGGAATCAAATTCACTGCCGGACTTAGAAGGGCCCGCTGTGCCAGTGGTTCTCTGTCCTCAGAGAATTCCCCTGGCAGCATCATACCCTAATCCATCTCAAGTACAGGATCTCAACCTTTTTTTTGTAGCTCCTTGGTTGAAGCCGTTTTATTAAGTAAGGGTGGAAATGCTGGCAGAGGAATTAGGAGGGCCAGTTACAGGGAAGTGAACAGGATAATAAAAAAAAAAAGAAAAAGGAGAAGAGCATTCCTTAAGTACAGACAATGTGTTTCATGCGTTACAAATTCTATTTTCTACATTCACTACATTTAGTCTTTATCACAAATGAGCAATCTGTGTCCCATTTTAAAGATAAGGAAAATAGGGCTTATACAAACTGCTTCTCCAATGCCACTTAGTGAGGGAGGAATGAGGATTGCCAACCCAAGTCTCTATTCTTTCCACCTCCTTATCAGTGCCAGCATTGTACCCATGTCCCCAAGTTGCTTTCTGAATCATTCAAGATAACTTGTTGAATTTGCTTTTAGTGCCATCATATATTTTTTTCCCTGTTGCTCTGAAAATGGACCATTTGCACACTGTAGATGTATTACAGCTCCTCTCTCCCTTCCCCAGGAAGTCCCGAGGCAAAGACAGAGCCCAGACCACATACAGCTTCTAGTTTCTCCTTTCTTAACAAGAGACTTAGAATTGTGACTATAAACAAATCATAGGGACTTGAGGGACTATTTGATGGAATGCCATCTTTTTACAGAACAGATACTGAGACCGTCAAAATCACATAGTAGGTGCGTGGCAGAGGCTGGACCAGAACCTCACAGCCAGAAGAGCTCATCATTTCCGAAGCCCTGATGACTGAGCACTTTTACATAATGCTTCTGTTAATGCTCACAACAAACCAGTGGTGCAGGTATTATCTCTATTTCACAGATGGAGAAGGTGAGGCTCAGAGAGGTCAAGTGACTGAACCCACGTCACACAGCTAGTTAGGGGTAACAGAGAAGAGATTCAAACTCAAAGCTCACACTGTGGAGCTCCCGACTCCAATCATCACTCCTCACGAACGTTTCAAGTTTCAATTTTAAATATACAAAAAGAGGGGTTTTAACCACAGGCTAGCGCCTCATGACTGAAAAGTCACCAGTCAGTTTAGATGAATCCTTTGGCATCTCCTGCCAAATGGAATAGAAAACATCAATCCATGACTCCACTATATGAACAATCGTTTCTTTTAAACACTTAAACTTTAAGAATTTTTTTTCCTTTAAGAGCTTATGGATAGCATATTAAAGTTCTTAGAATATTGTTGCCTGTTATTTTACTTATAGAATGCCATTTTCTTGTGTCTTTGTGCTTAAAAAAATGGAGATTACTGATTTATATAGACAAATATCAAGTAAAAACACATATCCTTGGCTACATACACCTATGAAACCAGAGCTACGCCACGAAAAGGCAGAAAACACAGCTCTTCAATCATCAAGGGTAGCATTGTACCATACAGAAAAATAAAATATTGGCAGCCCTCAAAACATGAAAACAAGACCCTGTTCAAAACCACTAACTTTTTTCCCCCTATTATTTAAAAGACTTCAAGGGCAAAAACAAAACCATGAAATGCTGATTCTAAAAAACACTTGACAAAATACCAGTCTAGAAATTAATATTTATCACATTTTCAGCGTTCCTGACACAACAGCTCCTTATATGCTAATGTTTATGAATGGAAATTTGCAGGCTCGGTGGACATATCTTTTCAGAAAATACCTTAGCTTTTCAGAAAATACCAAGGTAGGCAGATGCTTTCTTATTTATGATTACTAGAGCTACAAAACTACCAAGAATGGTCAAGAACATGTATGACCAATAAAATCGAAATCACCGGACCACATACATGTTAGTCATACACTGATTCAATTAATTCCAATGAGAAAATAGACATTGGTTGTCTTACCATTTAAGACAATTTAGAAAACATCTGTGATGTGCTTTTTGTCTTATTCACTCTTAGATTAGTGAGGAAGAAATAAATAAAACTGGATGGGAGATGGGGCTAGGGCTTAATCGTTTCTTTAACAGAATGAAACATGTTTTCATTTGGCAAGGGATACAGAAAGCATAAAATCATGTTCAATTGCTCTGAACTAAGTGTCCATTGTCTCATACTATCACACAGCACATGGCATCACAATTCAAGTGTCATTATTATGCCACCATTGTTTCTTAATATTTCTTTTACTTAAGATGAGAAGTCTCCGTAAATAAAAATGAACAAACTATAGACTGGCTTTATTTCTTACTGTAGATTTTGGGGACATGTTTGGACTTTTTAAAAAATTTTTTGGCTGAGACGTTCTTTTTTTGTTCCACATAGCCTGATTGCTTCAGATACTACGTACTTTGGACCTTACACTCTAATAAGCCTGACAGGTGGTCATTTCACAGCAGTGACATGCAGTTGAGATGTAAGTGTCACAATGGAGGAGTATGTGAATTCTTGCTTCTGCCTCTGCCATCTCTAGCACCCTCTAGCTGGGCTCAGCGAACGTCTAGCCTGTAATGGATGGTAATGGCATTGATGATAGCGATGGTGATGGTCACAGGAGTGATGCTGACGATAGTGATGTCACCATTACCTGAGACCTGACTGTACATGAGACCCTATCAAATGAGATAAATGTTCGCTTAACGATCAGAATAGCCCAGAGAACTATTATGAATCTTCATTTTAGATGAAATAACCTAGGCTGGTGAAGTTACAAGACTTTACCCAAGATTGCACAGTTATGAAGCGACAAAGTTAGGGGGAAACAGGTCCCAGCTCAACAGGGATATAAAGCAAAGAGTATTTTACACTGCCTGGGGCCCCATGTAAAGGAGCTAAGCACCAGCCATCCTTCCAAACTGACTGCTCTGAGTTTGCCCCGAGAACAGCTCCAAGGTGTTAAGCTTTAGTTTTCCCTCATTCTCTCTCCTACACTCCAGTTCCCACAACAGGACTTTTTGGTGGCTTACTTTGGTGATCTCTGTTCTGAGGCCTGGAGTTCTATTCCAGAAGCACAGCTCAAATGTGGGGTCTACAGGAGACCTGCATGATAACTTCCTGGCACTCACATTCCTCTGTCAAAGATTCCTCCTGGTGTAGGTGTTCAGAAGACTAGCAATAAGTCATTAAATCTCCACTAATGGCAGTGCCTGACATTGAATCATGACGAATGAATGACCTTATCAGAGGCTCAGAGGTCACTGCCTCAGTAACTGGATCTACTTCCTGCTCTCGGATGTCTCAGTTCTGGATCCACTTGTCCATGCAGGGTCCCCTACACCTGGCCCAGCCCTCTGTCTCTTTTTACCTGTAACCATCATGCTTCCACTTAGTCTACAGACACGGATGGAGCACAACAGAGAACACACTATAAAGGAACTGGTAGGTTCACAGTGATACTTGACCTGGGTCTTATGGAATAGTTAAGGGCTTCCCAGGGTTGGGGGTCGGGGGAAGAGGCATACATAAAGGCAGAAGAGTTTTAAGAGTAGATGTTATATTTGAAGAATGTCCGGCAGCCGGTGGGATTAAAGCAAAAGAGGCAAAGCAGTTTTGTGGTCGCACGAGGATAGACAACAACGAGATCCTGAAATGTAATGCGCCCTCACTATCATGCTCATCCTAACACACATGAAGCTTTCATAGGAGTCTGAGGTAGACATGGTCAAGTCCAAACCACTGTTCCCAGGTTGCCTGTGGAGTTTGAGAAGCCTCAACACTTACTAACCCCCTGCAGGGTTCAGTCACAGATTTGCAGAACACACGCAATCAATACCTGCTGGCATCAGCTATCAAATGGGGCATTACCTGAAAATTATCTCAGATGAGGGTGGCTCAGTGAACCTTTCCTCTGCGCTGACCCATCTTTCACCCTGCAGATACAGTCATCCAGAAGGTTCCCCCTGCCCCACCTTCAGTATAATCATCAGCTCAGACATTCTCACTTCCCCAGGAGGAAACTAGCTGAGAACCTACGGGGAACCTTCAATTCCATTTGATGGTGCAGACCAGCTATGGTGTTTGAGTCCTCTCTATCCTGGTAATAGCACCAGCTTCAAAGGGAAACCCCAGCCTATTGTCAGAGAACACCCATCTCTTACACACGCAGAAAACAAACACCTGAAATTCATCTTCTGTTCTTTAGCTCTTCCTCTCTTTCTAAACCTATAAGACTGATCATGCTATGGCATACATGACAGATCACCTAACCTTTCTGAGCTTCCGTTTCCTCATCTGTAATACAAGGGTAATGACACTTAGCTTACAGGACTATGGTGAAGACTAAATAAGTGTGTATGTCTATTATGCTTCACATAGGACCTGGCACATGCTCATTCTTGTTATCTTATTGTAATCATCATCATTAATAAATCATTCAGTACAGCCTGTTTAACAACTGGCTCATCATAGCTGACAAGATCTACATGGCAGGTAAGTAAACCTGAAATTTCTATTTTTATCACTGCTGAATAGCCATAAAAGAAATGGCCTAGTCCCTATTTTATTCACTGTTAGATTCCGATGCACCGATTGTGGGAGGCACACACTTATTGACATCTGAGGAAAAATCCATTCTGTTTGATTATTGTGAAATGGATCAGCATTATACGTGGGCTAATCCTTTGGCTCCTTAGATTTTATCTGAACAGCTTAGGTGAGTGGCCTTTGGTCATTGATTAAGGCACAAATCCCAATGCAGTGTATAATCGATGCAGATCTATCCAGTGACACCTGGGGAGAATGAAATAGGAACAAAAACAGTCCTGAGGTTATGAGATTCTTTGCGAAAACTCCCCCCACCTCATGATGCTGCTGAGTAGCTTCTCGCCGCTTCCAGGTTTTAACGCCTTGATTAATTATGAAGTGGTGTTTAATTATGTATTTTATTATGCATAACAAATATAAATTGCATACATGATTGTTCATAACTGTATTGACAATATGTATCATTTATCCTTGAACGTGAAAGGCCTTTTTCAGGATGGATAAAACTGTTTGGGGAATAGAGTATGGGTGGAATTAATGGTCCCCACATGAATCATTTATGTTATGAAAATATGAAGGTCATCCTCCACTTTAAGATGCCTCAGAATTCCTTTTGTAAAATCTGGTCGCTGAATTTCAATATGCAAAGCAGAGGATTATACAACCTGCACTTACTATCCCCCTAAAGGCATACAGTTTTTGTTTAATAAAGATGTTATTCTAAGAAGCTTTACCGTGCCTTTGTCACACACCAGAACTTGTCTTGGAAAGGTGGTTATGAGTAAGGACAGATGACCTGTCTCTTTGGGTAGAACTCTGAATGCCACTGCATGTACCTGTTAATTTTCTCAGAGACACAGGCTGATAAGGATCGTGATATAAATCTATAGATGCCGTTTTTTGAGCATCTTCTTAGAACCAGGCATTGAGCTAAAAACCGGATATTATTAATAGTATTATACTTTACATACTGTTATGAACACTAATCAAGTACAAGGTGCTATGTACACATTTGACATTCATCTTCTATGATTTCCATATTATATTTCCCATCTTATAGATGAAGACAATGAGCATCAGGAGAGCGTCTTGCGGAAGTTCACGCAGCTAGGTGAAACAACCACCCAAGGTCTTTCATCACCAACAAATTCATGCTGCCACAGTTCTGAAAATTAGAATCCATGATCTCAAGATGGGGATTTGGGGCAGGTGTGGCCAGCACCGGGGAGGCACGGGGGCTGCTTCACAACTTTCAGGTTTGAATCACTCTTTCTGATGTCCAGAATGACAATCAGTGGGCAAAACACTAGGAGGACAGAAGCAGGCTTCATTCTGGCTCCACTGGTTATGTGACCTTTTTTAGCTTTCACTGCTCCAAATTTCAGTTTTCTTCTCCATATAGCAGTAATCATAGTAACAACTTCTACATGTATTGAGAGGCTCACATGAGTCAATCACATGTCGAATGTTTTCATCAGGGCACAGAACGCCATAAGCCATCAATAAATGCCAGCTGTTATTATTGGTATTGTTCCTTTCCTTCTCTAATCATTTTAATCACCATTCCCATTTTCTGCAAACTAATAATTGGCCTCCTTCCATTTTCTTTCCCTACTCATTGTGAATCTCAAAGTCTCGATGTGCAGAACCTAAAACGTTAAAAGGTTCATACAACACCCTCCTCCCCTTTATGCCCCATCATGACACCAATATCCCTTCTTTCTTGATCTCATTTCAGTCCTCTTCGTTCTATTTTAGTATCTCTAAGACACATGTCGAAAATCAACCCTATGATCATTACTCCTGGATAGCTTAGCAAGAGACACAGAGAGAAAGACTAACATCCAGTGCTGTTAAAAGAAAAATGTTCTCTAACCAATAAGAAATTAAATCTCATATTTTCTGCCTAAGCAAATCAGTGTTTCAGTAGATGTGTGTGGTGGGCTATCTGTGGATATACAGTAAAAGCACATTTTTTTTTCCCTTTCTTTCTTTCTGTCTTTCTCTCTCTTTTTCCATTTAAGGAAGAGAATGAAATTGTCTCCTTGAAGTAAAAGCCATGGAGGACAGCCGTAACCAACGGCAAAGAGCATGAATTAAAGTGAAAGTTTGCTAATGCAGACTGACCGGGAGCAAGGGTGGCCTGAATCCCTGACAACTCTGACTTAAAAGCATATCCTGTTCACTAGGAAAGCAGTGCTACCTAATGAGCAAGAGCACGTAAGACAGCTTGGAACTTAACATCCTGGTCCACCAGATACTGGCTGTGCAATCTTAGCAATGGCACTTAATCTTTTGAAGCCTGAGTTTCCACATGGATAAAATAGGTGTAGGGCTAGTTTTAACGCATACACTTTTGCTGGGGATGAAATAAACTAATGTAATGTATTACTTAACACAATTTCTGGCACACAGTACATACTCAATAGAAGACTGCTGCTATTCTAACTAGCAGTGTTGTCATGATTATCTTCATCATCATTATAGTTTTGCACATAAACAAATGAAAGAAACAAGCAATGTGATGCGTGATTTTGATCCTTGTGTTTCCTTAGGGAATATATAATAGCTGGTAATTACCTCGTTATGGTTGAAATATAAATTTGGATTCAAGCAACACTGATTAAGCGGCCACGGTGTGTCAGAGCTGGCATCTTTGCAAATATTACAGCGTTTAATCTTCACAAAAGCTTATTTCAAAAATTGAGAATAGTCACAGAAAAGTGGCTCTTCCCAGATCAGACAGCTAGTCGGTGCAGGACAAGAATGTAAACATGGTGACACAGTGTCCTGCCCACAGTGAGTGCTCTGGGATGAGTTACTGAAGGAAGGGATGGATGAAGGATACGGGGTGGGTCAGGCGAAACACTGAATTTAAACGTTCTGATTGTGAATACTTTGGTTGGATTCATTCATTCTCATTTACAGACTGTGTGATCTTGATAGAGTTGTTTCATCTGAACCTCAGTTTCTCCACCTGTGAAATAGGGACAAATATATATGCCCCACAGAATTAATGTGAGGGTGAAATGAGACAAAACACAGACAGTGTCTAGCATCATGCCTGGTACACAGCAAACGTTCAATGCATGCTACTTTGCCTTTGCCCTAGAACTAAAGTCTATCTCTCCTCCGAACTATCACAGCCTTTTCCTTACCACAGCTAGTTCATGGTCAGCACTTCCCTCCTCTCCAGGACAACCATTTATTTGCCTTCCAGGTCAGTTAGAAAATCCAGGCTCTGTAATACTTTCTCGGGGTCTAAAGCCATTCACTAGGGTGCTACCCCCACCCTCAACCCCACCTACGCTCATCTTCTCTGCCCCTCTTGCCTTCTTAGGTCTTTAGGATATAGTCTCACAGCCTCTCCTCACCTCTTCATTTCTCTGGCTCCCTCTGCTTTTTTAAAAACTGTGCCAGAATTCACAAGGTCATAATATGATTCCCCCCACCCCATCTGTCAATATATTTTTTAGTCTTTTAAACAGCATTAGAATTCTACCTTCTCCAGGAGGCCTTCCTAGATGAAACTCATACAATTTATTATTATTTTTTAATCCTATAACATCTAGAGATGGACTTCCTATGTTCCTAACCCTCACTTCACTTACACACTTAGGATATTTCCTCAACCCTGGTTTATACCCTTGGTTTATATACAATATAAATTCATTACTATCCATTAATGCGTTAAGGGCCAAACTCTATGTCCATGTTTCTTATAAATGTATCATAATACAATGTGAATGTATTCTTTGACTATAAGTTCTTAGAGTATCTTGATGGGTTCATGCCCCCAAAGCAGGTTATAAAGACTTTGTGTTATAGCATGACCCTATGGTGGCACAACTACTTATTTACATGTCGGGCTCTTAGTCATGTTTGTGTAACCAGTGTTTTTCATAAGGCCCAACACATAGTAAGTTTCAAAAGAGCCTGAATAAATTATCTCTTATTTTCTAATCTAGTTCCATGAATGCAGAGGGGCTTAAAATTCTTTTCACATCAGTGACAAAAGAAAGGAGAAAAAAAAGTGCAATGATACTGGTTCAGAGTCATAGCTGGACACTATATTAAGAGCTTTACATACACCATTTGATTCAGTCCTTACAAAATAGCATGAAGAAGGTGTCATTATTTTTAGAGATGAGAGAACTGCGGCATAGCACATTAAATACCTTCCTCAAACTTAAACAAGAAACAAAAGCCTGAGTTTGAAACCTGGGCGGAGCCTGTGCTTTTAACCATTGTCAAACCACACTGTCTTGTTCAAATGGTTTTTGGATCAGTTATACCATGTCTACTTTGTATTTATGGAATTAGATTCTAGGTCCTTACCGAATATGAAAGGCTTTCCTCAACCTGGCTCAACCATTCCTTTCCAGATGTAACTCTTAGCACTCTCTCCTTCTATCCCACTCAGCAGCCAGAATAACTACACCCAGTTTCCCTAAAATGCTCTTGATCTGTTCCTTCCCCCGCTTTCTCACTGTGGAATGGTGTCCTTCCATCCTCTGCCTATCCAAAATCCATATTCTTTCTGACTAGTTCATGTTCTGACAACTCCATGGAGTGTTTTCTATATCTGGGCTGGACTCTTTCTTTGGTTTATCCAAAATTCTTGGCTTTTGCTTGGAGATACAAACTACTTTGTGATTAAATAGTGACTGGCTTGCCTTTTACATTGAAATGTAGGCTCCTTAAAGGCAAACGTTATATAGAGTTCTACGAGTCCTGTACACTAACAGTGCCGTATACATTACTTGGTAAACACATACTCAAGGGTTTGTGAATGGATGACAAAGGAAAAAAAAAGAAAAAGAAAAGAGGAAGGGGCTGGGAGACAGAGGCAGGGAGAGATAGAGAGACAGAAAGAGAAAGAGAGAGATTTATTACTTAATTTGGTGGCTCATATAAGGTCCCACGTGTTTAATTAACTCAAATCTGCTCTTACTTTGAAATTAAAATGCATTCAAAGCTCTATCTATGCTTTGAAAACACTCATTGCATTTAATAATATCTGTTCAATATCTATCCTTATACCTGGGAGAAATTTATACTGACTAATGTAATAATATTTTATTGTAGTAAATATTTATGAGCTGCAATATTAAGCAATCACACCAAGTGCTTACAGAAGTACAATATATTTATTCCGGGCATAATTTAGAGTAACCTGAACAGAATGTTTTGTATACAAGACAACCCTCAAAAGTCCTTCCATTAGAAGAGCACAATATTTGAGAGATGCAAATTTTTTTATACTCTTCTTTTGCTCCATGGACACACACACACACACACACACTCACATACACAGAAAAAAAGAGGAAGAAAAAAAATTCTCCAAATTACATAATCATTTCTTTCTTCAAAACATCCCATTACAACACCCGCCACCTCACAGGAGCTCAGGTTGTAGGGAAGGCTCTGTGCCCCCTTCAGTAGAAGCCATGTTTCAAATGTGAGGTAATCCCATTATCCTCATTACAATTACAGGCCTGTGTCCTGAGCCTCCTGCCGACAGAAGGCTACCTCATCTCGTCCCTAATTAAGAATACAAAAATTCTTCCCAAACCACCTTCATTATTATACACAGCATGCTTGGCTTTCTCAGGCAATACCCTTACATTCTGGAAGAATCAACTGCCCCTTTTAAATCCGAGGTAACCACCCTAGAGTTAATTATGTCAATTAAAACCTTTTTCCTATAGTCAGCAGATGAAGCCCATTTCACTAGAACAACAATGGGAGTACAAGAAAAAGAAACCTGGGTTACAATGAAAGGTAATTAGAGAGATCATGTTCAGCTTAAAAACTAACACATAGACCAAGCAAACAAAAACAGGAGAAAAATATTGTCCAACTAAAAGAAAATGACCACGTAAACCTTCTTCGTCAAGTCTGTGCTTACTTTAAAAAAAAAAAAAAAAAAATTGAAATGGTGAAACAACTACATACAAGGCAGATAGATTTGTTTCCCGATGGACAGATCAAAATGCAAGATTCTTCTGTTGCTACATCAGAAACCAGTCTCCTTAGAATACCAGCCCTGTGACTGGGGGGCAAATCTCTTTTCTCTCTCCAATGTGAACTGACTTTCTTTAATAACAACCACACCAAAGAAATTTAAATAAGAAAATTCCCAGGGCCCTTTCTTCCGCCTTAACATTCATTGAGGGCCACAGGTCACTTAGGCCCACACTGATTCGGCAGGAAACAGCTGGTGCACTTTATTTCATCGAATACCCTCCAGCATTATCAAATGCATCAGGCACAGTATACTATCCAAGCAAAATCTCAGTGAGCAAAAATGTATCATAAGGGTGCTTCTCATCAATGAGATTCTTACAATGGAATTTCATTTACAACCTCCGTAGAGGCCCTGGTTAGCCCCCTTATCATTTCAATGGTCGTGATGGGTCCAGGAGCAGTTGTTTCTATAACTTAGAAACTTGTTAAGAATGCAAACCCATGTTCCTCATTCCAGACCCTCTGAATCCAAATCTCTGAGGGTAGAGTTCAGCAGTGTTTTGCAACAAGACCTCCAGGTGATTTTGATGAACACAAAAGTTTGAGAATACTGGAAAAGTCCTGAAGTGTCCATCTCCTTGCCTCTACACTTGCTCATCTGTAATATACAAGTATTCTTCATTCTGCCACCAGACCAGTTTTCCTAAAACCTGAATCTGATCATGTCCAACTCCTTCCCTCCCTCTCTCTCTCTCTCCCTTCCTGCCTCCTTAAAATCCTTCAGTGATATTTGTACTCCACCCCTCATCAAATAAAGTTCAAACTTCTTAGATGGCAAACCAAGCCTTTCACCATCTGGCCCCATCCGACCTTACCAAAGTCACTCCTTCGCACTCCCCTGTGTGCACTCTATGCTCAGGCCATGATGAACCTGCTGCTGTTCCATGTAAAGGCCATGCTTCCTGCGCAATTTGTGCTTTGAGCAGGCTGTTTTCTCTGCTCAGAATGACCACACTCCCTGGTCTGTTGGCAAACTCCTTCTCATCTTGCTAGATTCTTCTCCATCATCACTCCTCTCTGAGGCCTTCTCTGGCCCATCCCTTCCTCTCCACTTTTCCCTTCATGCCTCTAAATCGAGTTGAGTCTACAGAACTTCTATTATCGCACAACTTTGATGGATAAATTTGAATTGTTATGCTACATGGTAGCCTACTTAGGTAGCTCTTTCCCTCACTAGCCTGAAGTCTTCAGAGATGTTGGGAGGATACTTGGGCAGATTATGTCTGTTTTATTCTGATATCCTTAACTGATAATATAATGGGCATATATTAGGGATTCCAATTACTCTTTCTTTGAGTGAATAAATAAATTGACTTTTGAACGCTTACTGTCTACTGTCTACAGCCCTGCTAGGCTAGTGATTTATCACTCTATCCCTATTTTATAGATGTAAAAACTGAGCCTCAGAGAAATTAAATAACTTTGCCAGCTGATAAAGGCAAAGATGATTCAACTGTAGGTCTTTTGGACTCGAAAGCTGATGCTTCCTCAACCAAACAACAGTGTTTTACCAAATAAACTTAAGATTGAGTGACTATACACAGCCATAGTTTTTTTGCTGGCATGTAACTTTCATTATATGAAATAAAGATCTAGGTTATGATTGAGCTAACTTTATGAAGTTAAATATTATATATATGAGTATAAAACCAAATATTTCTGGGCCTCAATTTCTTCATCTGCAAAACGGCTCTGTTATATCTATTATTCATAATAATCAGCTATTAGTATTATTTGATATTAGTATAATAGCTTCTAGCCATAATAATACATGATTGTGAACTGGGTTCTTTGGATTTAATTATGCTGTTTCAATAGCCTACCTCAGTCTGGCCACATGATGCTCTTTAAAATTTATTGGATTAACTGTTTGCCATCACAATTGTGGCACTTCTCATTAAAAATGTCTTGACTGAATAAGAGTATAAAGTTGACCACAAGGTTTCTCTCCTTAATGCATATTTTAGATTTACCAATCTAAATGCATCAGGAAAACAGTTGCGAACTGACTTTTTCTCTTTACAACTGGTAACACACATTATATTTTCACAATTTTAGCCTTGGTTGGTATAGCTAAACCATCGTAACAGTTATCATCACTGTCAAAGTCGTTTTACATCAGACCCTCAAATTAATAAACGCTAAGGAAGAGTTTAATTAGCTGAAACCTAAATTGTCATTATTAATTTACTAGTTACATTACAATACCTTGTAAAACATTTATGGTGCAGTAAACGGAGTACCCACTTTCCAGCGATCACATGGCATAGCTAATTTACTATACAACTAAATATTTAATTACTAATCTTAGCAAAGCTAAAGGTACTTAGCTAAAATTAAATTGCATTACCAGCTTTGAGAGGGAGATTGGAACTAATGTAAATTAATCAGTAGATTTTACTGAGCAGGTCAAATGTGGAAGTCTGAAAGTTTTTACATTAAGACTATATTCCTATGGGTACAGAGTTTCTGTTTGGGATGATGAAAAGTTCTAGAAATAGACAGTGGCGCACAACATTGTAAGTGTGCCTAATGCCACAGACTGTAAACCTGACAGTGGTTAAAATGGTAAATTTTATGTTAATGCATATTTAATTACAATAAAAACAGACTATATTCAAGTTTGATTATTGTTTTCCTTATTCGCTGCACAGCGTAATTCTTGAGTGCTGAATAGGCCACGTTCTCCATCACATCCCAGCTTCTTAGCATTGTAAGGCATCTATCAAATGAATAAATTGATGATTGTTGAGATTTTTTTTTGCCACAAACTCAAGGATAATGTCTGGTTTCTTTAAAGAAAATATTAGGTAATACGTACACTTATTGGGGTGATCACTTTGTGAGGTATATAAATGTTTAATCACTATGTTGTTTTTGTACACCTGAAAGTAATAAAAATTGAAAAGAAAATCATTATATTTCATAAAGGCATACTATTTGCTCAACCAATGACGAGAATGTACACATTTAAATAGGTATGATAGTGAAAAAGAGGCAATAAGCAAGCTGGAATGCAGAATGTTAACTGAAATGCAAAAGTAAGCCATCTTCTGCTATTGAATGTTTCCATATCCATGCACAGTCCCTAAGAGCACAGAAACACTTGAAAGTATCTATAACACTGATGATAGCTATTGATTCCTTTCCAAAGGCAGACCTGGTGTTTTGGGAAGACAGAAGTTCATTATACTAATTAGAGGCCCTTGCCCTACCTCCTCAGAGGATGTTCTCTTGGGTAGATATCAAGGCAGACACACATTAATTTTCAAATTAATGACTCAACAACCCAATGGCAGCAATCCTTAGCATATATGGTGAAATCAACTGCTTAAATCAGGGCTGCAGATAAAAGTCACCTTCCAAAAGCCCTGCTCAGAAAAGCTCAGGGTTGTATTGAGGCAGAGTTTTGCTTGCTCATCCACGCTGAAGTTGTGGAGCACATAATACTGAAGTGGGTCCCAGGAGTCCTACTGTGAGTTAAAATCAGTGTCAGAGTATGGGATGGAAGGATTGGCCACTCATTTGAGAGAGTGGCCAACTGCACTCATTTGAGAGAGTGTAGTTCCACAGAACTGCACTCACCCCCAAATCTCATTCCTTTAAATGGATGATCCCATTGTATTTGTTAAAAGCACTTAGGTAATGTCAGTTATATAACAAATATTTCTCCATCAAAATAACAACCCTACGGAAGAGGTACTATTATTATCCCTTTATAAATGAAAATACTGAAGCACAGAATGTTTAAGTAACTTTCTCAAAGTTTCACAGTTAGCAAGTGGCAGGGCTGGGATTTGAACCTAGGAAGCCTGGATTCAGAAATTGTATTCTTAAATACTCCACTGTTCTGTCTTGATATAAATAGAAGTATTAAAAATAAGAGTTTGTTTAACTCAAGGCATTTTTCTTTTTCTAGAAGAACACTATGCATATCCACATGTGCTACCTAAGAGCATACTACGTGTGTTTTCTTCTAATCTTGGAGAGTGGCACTCTGTTAATGAGAGATATGCCAGGTGGTTTGCAATCAGGCATGATTCCAGAGGTCTAGAATGCTAAGATACAGAAAAAAAGTACAGAGGGTCTGGCAAAGCAAAAGAAATGAAAGTTTTGTTTATACTCCTAGAGCACACCTACATATGCTCTAATTGTATGTATATGCATATATATATTTGGGTTTTTTGTTTTTTGTTTTTTGTTTTTTGTTTTTTGTTTTGTTTTCTTTTCCCTAAAGTAGTATACCTGAACTTTCCCAGCACAGGGATCATGGTTTGATCATTTATGGGATTCATACATCCCAGCATAGTATTTAGTTACGTAAAAGTAACTGTTTGCTCAATACCAAGGGTCAAATATGTGTTCCTTGAATCATTAATTGGCTTAAAAGGCCACAGGTAATTCATTTACTTGAATTTTATTTTCCTGTGGTCAGCCTGCAGTCAACCTGGAAACATGGAAAAAATAAGCTTTGAAACTCTTCAGGACAACCAGATAGGTGAATTGTACTAAATTAGAAAACAAAAAGCATAAATTAATCTGAAATGTATTTAAGTTTGTTTTATAAAAGGCATAGTGCAGTTTATAACTGCCAACAAGCACCATTTCATTATACTACGTTTCATCCCGATTTCCTCAAAATACTGGGGAAATGACTGAAACTAAAAAAAATTCTTACTTGTGCTATCACATACACCATTTCCATAAAGCTCTTGCAAATTCTAGAGATATGCTAGGGGGAAAAAAAGCAACAATTTTAATAAAATAATGGATCATATGTGAATTAAACATGATACTCAAAATGCTACACTCGGGGAGTTAACAGAATGTTATATGCTAAGAGAGCAAGAGGCGAAATGTCCTATAACATCCCATACCGTCCATAAATGAAATCTGAGAACATTGAAAATGGTGATAACAATGAAAAGGATTACTTATGGAATGAAATGGAAAATAGAAATAGATTAGTGAAGATATTTGCATCTAAAAATCTCAAAACTGTTCATCTTAGAGGAGAGGTAATAAAGATGGTTATTTCTAAGAAACAGATCCAAAGTGGCTTCATTCAATTCACAGCAGGAACAGCCAAAGCAGCAATTAATGCAACCACTGGGGTGGAATTATTTTCCAAATGCCATCCTGTTGGATGCCTTAAAGAAAAAAAAAAAAAAAGAAAAGAAAAGAAAAAGTAGAAGCAGGGTTCAGAAGTCATGATAGATTTGGATTAATTATTTACTGAAAATGTCATCAGAGGTTATTAATACCACCATCCAATTATACGAATACAACCAATAATACTTTTGGCGAAACCGAAAGACCCTATCAGCTGCTGTTTATTTCAGACAGCAAGGACAGTGTTTGAAACTACTGGAGATGTGATCATGGGAAATAAATGTAAGGACATGCATCTTAATGTATGTGGAGCCACTAAGAACTGATCGACTGGCATTCAAAAGATCTGATTTCAAATCCCAAAAGATTAGCTGAGTGAGAAACTTCCCAAACCTCAAGTTTCCTGTAGACTCAGTTTGCTCATTTTGAAAGATACGGGAAATAATGCATCACGGTGGTTAAGAATGTGGGCTCAGATCCAGGTTGCCTGGGTTCAAATCTTGGCTTTAGAACACGCTAACTGTGTGTCTCTGGGCACATTAATTGTCCTTTCTGTGCCTCACCTGTAAAAATGTGGATATAATTTATCCCATAGGATCATTGTGAGTATGAGCTGAATTAGAGCTTGTAAAAATATTAGAATAGTGACTGTGACCCATAGTAGGGACTCAATAAGAATTCATTAACGTAACTATTATCATTTATAAAGGGAGGTTCTTTCCCGTTCTGAAATTGAATGTAACATTGCATGTAGCTCTCCTCTCCCTTTTTTCCCCAAGACCTGAATAAAGCTACAAGGGTGATGGGATACATTCACCAGCTGGGAGATGAACACCTCGAGTCATTCATCACATACCACTTCACTTCAAATGAGAAGCAATGCGCCTTTACTGACATTCACAAAACAGAGAATCGTTCATAAAAACACATGCACGGTGTGTTTTGAGAGAGGAGAGGTATGAGAAAGGCGGGGGACGGGGGAAACTTTTTATAAGGATGATCTAAGGTTTATTTATTAAAAAGGAAATAAAAACCTAGAATTCCCTCAAAGTCAGCATACTGACAATTTTCACTTGTCCTCCTCAGTAAGTTTTTCTCCTCTCATCAGTGGCAGAGATAAACTTACACATCTCCTAACTCTATAAAACCAGAATGGAAGGACAAGTCCATTCTGAAGCCCAAGGGAGTAGTTGAGTCAGAGGAATCATCAGTGAAGAAGTTATCGAAAGTTGCTTTGCATTCTTTCTGAACTATGCCGAGTACTGCAATGAATGGGAGAAAGAAGGGAAAAAGGAAGGAAGAGAAGGAAAGCAGGAAGGAAGAATTAAGTCTTCTGCGATGGACCAGATGCTGTACATGCAGTTTTTAATTGCATTAAAAGATACTCATGGATGATTATCACCATTTTTTAAATATGAGAATACTAACAATTTGGGAGATGAAGTTATTTGCTCAAGGTCACCCAACCAGTAAGATACTGCATCAAATTTGAACTCCATTCTTCACTCTCTCACTGCCATACTGTTGCTCCTGGGTGCAGCAACAAGAGGATTCACAGAATGTATGAGGGAAAGGGGTCAATAAAGGTGACAAAAAAAACCTCTGCAAGGAGCTCAGAAAACAATTCAAGGAAAGTAAGTCCAGGGCCAAATGGTGTTCAGAGAAGGAGAAAGAAAATCTTGTTCTTTTTCTCTTATACCTCCCCAAGCACCAAACAACCCCCTCCAATGCCCCTAACTCCAACACCTGTTTCCTCTACCACAACACATATGTGTTCACACTTCCTGTGCTAGAGGACTGCCAAAGTTTCTAACTTTAAATGACAGTACAATACTGCCGTGGGAGTGAACGCCATGGACACTGACTTCTGACCTCAGTGTTCATTTCATCACTCCTTGCTGTGAACTCTGGTGCACAGTCAGAAGCCCTCCTCGTAGCAGAAACATTCTCCCACAGTCAATACTGAGGACCTATGGAGTGAGTAGTATGGAAAGAAAATCACATCTGTTTGTAAATCAGAGTGACCTAGAGTAACAAGTAGGTGCGGAAGGAAAGGATAGTATTTAACAAATTTTATGTTATTTTCTTACTTTATCAAGTTTGCCGCATGGATAGGGATAGTTAGCATTCACTGCCCCTTGTTCTGTTGGTTAGACCACAGAACATGAAGACAAGCATAGTGATCTTCCAAAAACAGCTCATTTCCAGCCCTGTATCAACTCCTTCTTCCCACTTTTCTTATCTTACCAGTTTTAATAACCCCTCCTCGCTCCTTCACAAAAGGATGTTGATCCTGCCGAGGCTGTGTATTTATTAGAACTTGCATGCTTTACATACAAAAGAACACAAAACTGGTGACATATTCTCTCTAGCAATGATACACTGACCCCAGAACTAGAAAATCAGTCCTTATTGTACATCACCATATATGGCCATTAAGATACCATGACATATTAGTCCACTAGGGCTGCCATAACAAAATACTATAGACTGGGTGATTTAAACAACAGAAATGCATTTCCTCACAATTCTGGAGGATGAGCAGTCTAAGATAAAGGTTCGAGCAGGGTTTGATCTCTGGCAAGAGTTCTCTTCCTGGCTTGCAGATGGTCACCTTCTTAAGTGTCCTTGCACAGCAGAGAGAAAGAGAGTGATCTCTCTTCCTCTTCTTATCAGGCCACCAATCCTATCCGATTAGGACTTCACTGTTATAATCTCATTTAACCTTAAATTGTCTCCTAAAAACTCTATCTCCACATCTTCACATCCGATCACACTGGGGGCTAGGGCTTCAATATTATCAATGGGGATGGGGGTAATTTAGTCGAGGTGGAGTGGGGATTCTCTATTTAACTAAAATGTTCATGTTTAAAAGGTACAAGAAATAAACATTCATGCTCAAACAGGCCTTGTAGTGTTTTGGCATATAGGACAAAACAGCTGGATGACATCATAGTTTCAAGTACCATTGTCAGTGGTTGAAGAGAATTCCAGTATTCTGCTAGTTATTGTTTATTTCACTACCGTGTTAGTGGCATGGAGAGTGGAAAAGGAAGAGAACCAGAGCCTCCAACCTCAGTGCTATAAAATGCCTCATATTCCCTCTTTCTTCAGAGAAAAAAGGCAGGAAAAAAAGAAAAGCCCTGTATGTCTCTTACCTTGACTTTGAAAGTAGATAGATTCTCCATTATTCTTCTTACTAATGCTTAAAGACATTCCAGGCCTTTGGTATATATTCATTTGACATAAATTTTCTTAGTTTTTCTTAGTGCTAGGCATTGTGCTAGGTGCCAGGAGCACGACAATGAATGAGACCAAATCCTTCCCTTAAGGACTCAGCCATCTTATAGCGAAGCAGAATTAAAATCAAAGAATGTTAGAATGAAGGAATCTAATTGCAGATGAAGAACTCAGTCACAGAGCGATTAAGAGACTTAGCCAAAGTACTACAGGTGGTCGGAACAGGCCAGTAAACACACAGGCCTATTGACCACTAATCCAGTCTTTATTCCTGTGCAACTTAGAGTCCTCCATGAAAGTTAATCATGCAACCGGATTTATTTAGGACTTACTATGTGCTCGATGTCCCAGTTAAATGAAACAGAATTTATGGTTTAATGAATTGACTGAATAATTTGTTTGGGAAAAATAAGACTACCTCAGATGAAAATATCAGCAAATACTACAAGGCATCATTTAAAGTGAGATGTTTCTCTATTAACCCCATAAATATAATACATATGCAAATAAGATGTGTACATTATCTGATTATCAAATTTATCTTTACAACATTTATCATGGTTGAGATAATCTCGCTGTCATGGAAGAGTTTCTCCTTCCATCTTCATCCCTTAATGTAATACCACTGTGTGATACCAGGTAGAGGAAAACTGTTCTGAAGGTAGATTGAACATAAAACAAAACAAATCATCTTGCATCTAAAGTTCTGTAAACTGGACTGAACATAGACTATCTAGACATCTGGTTCCTGGAGGGCCCCCAATGAGAAATCAGGTCTTATTTTCAGCCACACAATTACACAACACAGACGAAGAACAATTAGATGGGAAGATGGCTATTGTGTTGGTCTATCCCTTCGCCATGTCACTGGTTCACCAAACCCAAAAAAAGTGTAAAGAGCACATGGTCTGAGTAGTTAGGGTGACCGGCTCTGGATTCAGCCAGGCTTGTCTCTGAATTCTGGCTCCACTACTTCTGACCTTGGGCAAATTTTGTAACATCATACATCATACATCTCAGCTTTTTTTTTTTTTTTAAATAAAATGAGAGCTAGTAAGATTACCTTAGAAGTGTAGTGAGAATTAAATGAAAAGATGCATGTCAAGTTCATGTCACAGTGCTCGAATAAACTACTCAGTAAATAGGCATTACTATTTTACATTGGTTTTGTGACTTGCTATCTTCCTCTTCAACCTGCTCTCCCCCTCCTTCATTTTAGCCATTCCTTTGATCCTGTCCTTTCCCTTTGTTTCTCTTCCTGTCCTGCTAATGTTTGTGCCTTGTGCTCTGCCAGGGTGGACATCAGTGTGGGGACCTAGAAGAGGTGCTATTGTCCATTGTGCTACATGATCCACCTGCCAAGTGACCAGGGAAAGCTCCAGGGCTGCATTCAGTGTGGATAAACACCTGTCCTCTGTGTCACCACAGCTAGACAGACAGTGGTGCTGAGTCATGCTGCTGCTCACAACCGGTGAGATCTCAGACTCAGAAGGCTCTAAGAAAGGGACTTGAGAGGACTATCTGCCCATCCCTCTCTCTCCAGTCAGGCTACTCTTCAATCTGCCATGAGGTGGAAATAGACACAGGAAGATTCTATCATTCACTGAGGGCGGAAGAATCCATGACATCAGGATGTTTCTTCTTATCTTTAAGCTAAATTTCAAGTTTTGCTTTCAAACGTACCTTTTAAATGTAGCTTTTATAGGGAAAAATAAACTCGCTATCTAGCTCATTATAAACACACATCATATGTACCGTATGATATAAGGTATATAGTATTAAATAATATGCAGCACTCTATATGTATGTATGTGAGTACACAGACACATACACACAGTGTATTATTTACTGGTTAAAAACTTGAACTCTAGAGTCAGACATAGTGTCCAATCCCAGCTCCCTACTGGTGGTGTGTTTTTGCTCTAAAAACTGATAAAAAATATTAACAATCTCACTAGAAACTTTCATTAGCACAGTTTTCAGCTCATAGAATTCAATGAAAGTTAACTACCATTTTTGTTGTTATTTAGACATATAAATATATAGTGAGAGGCTACTTCTTAAGCTTTGTCTTCTGCAAAGTAAATGGCTCCAGGTTGATTACTTTTTTAAACTCATTTCTTCCATAACCTTCAATTTCATTTTGCCCTCTATTCATTTACCTTTCTAAATCCAGAATAGGATATATAATGCCAGTTGACTCTGATTAGCACAAGATAAAATATATGATATATTTTAAGGTTATCTACGACATTTCCCAATGCCAACTAATATGATTTATAGAGAAATAAAAGTTATTCAATAGCAAGTGTATAACCTTTAAATACTTTATATTAACTCATTTTATCCTCAAAATAAACTCATTCATTATTCATTTTTTCAGCAATGCCATATTTCATTGATTCTAAAGATACTTTTTTTTTTTTACATTTTAACATCTCTGAAACCAAGATATGTCTTGAAATTGATGATGTGTTATAGTTCCATTGACAATCTTTTTTTACTTAGTAATACACGAAGTAATGGTGCATCTTGCAACTGAAGACAACCTAGAGTCAATGAAATAGGGTATGAGGAACAACCATGTTCCAGGTATTCTCTTAGGCCCCAGAATTTAATACACAGGATTCAACAGTCCTTCTTTCAGAGAATCAACATTCTTATGAGGAATACAGAAAACTAAAAGATGATTCAACATGTACAACTGCTGTGAGAGCTAACGGAAGATCCTTTCTTTGGTGTGTGTGTGGGGGCGGGGATGGGCTTGTAGGGAACAGGGAAAGTCTCCTAGTGATGGTGATGTTACTCCTCTAAAGTTGGAGTGCAATTAGTGAGGGGTATGACTAGCCTGTGGTTTGCTTGTCAGCTCAACAAGATAAGCAAAATCCTAGAAGCTAGAAAAAGCATGGAACACTCAGGGATTTGAACGTAGTTCAGAATGGATTTAGAGTGTCCATGGAAGAAGGGCAAGGTGTGATGGCAGTGAGGAAAGCAGAGGCCACATCCTGATGGGCCTTGTAGACCATGATAAGGGATTTGGACTACATCCTGAGGACGCTGGGGTTCTACTGAAGCATAGGTGCTACTTGCGTTTGCCAAATGAGAAAAATTTTTTGAGACCTAGAAGAGCCAAATGATTGGCTTTAGGCTGGATAGCAAAGCACAGGACTAATTTAATTCCCTCCCTCTAAGTCCTCACCTGAAGACAGATATTCTTTATGTGATGCCAAGATTACCCAGGACATTATTCTGTCTCATTGGCTATACTGCCAGCAAATGCATTACTAGATTATCATTTATTTTAGTTTATGTTGAATTAATGTATTTGGTTTAGATGGCAGGAAGGTAGAACCAATGTGTTGGTTCTTAAAGATTTATTTAAGGTGAATATGGCCGAATGTTAGGATATTTGGGTCCAGTTACATCACTTGTAGTTTACATATCGCTGCCAAGTTCATCCACAGTAGTGTCTATTAGATGATAGATATTGATGCCAGTCTTTTCTAAATGCATCATGCATCCACTTTTCATGCTGTATACTTAAGAGAAAAACAAACAAATAAACAAACAAATTAAATTTAAAAACTGAAAGAAACAATGCTGATGGGGAAGAGAAGCCTTTTATACTCTTGTATATTATTATGCCATCAGAAATTGCATTTCAATTTATCTTAAAGCTTCTTCAGCTGCCCTTTTCGAGTAATACAATCTCCAGATGAACTACCTTAAGCAATTTAAGATGAAATGCAACCAAAAGTTATAATAGGAAGGCACTAACTTTTGAATTAAGTACACAGAATCAAAAAGAAAGAATAATTATTTGAATGAAGATTTCTATTCCATCCACGCAATCTTGATTCATATTATCACATCTAAAATAATCTAGTTACCAAAACTTGGTGGTATGCACAAATTGCCTTTTTAATGAAAGGATAACAAAGAGTCGTTCGCTTTTCTTTTTTTTAGCAAAATGACAACATGAATCACCTAATTTCTTTGACTCGCCCTAAAAAGAGAGTGCATCTATAATTGCCAAGCATTTAGGTCCAATTTGATCAAAGACATCTTCAGTTTCTATAGGAGAAGCAATGAGTACAAATGCTATGTTGAAGTTATGATGATATGAAAATTACTAGCTATTTAAATGAAATAGTAGGTGCCAAGATGATAGCTTGCTACCCTCATCCAACTAAAAAGGACAAAGAGCGTAAAGTCTTTATTAATAGGACAGACAACTCTATTCAAGATAGCTTAGGCACAGTCTAATCTAAAATAAGGTGGTTAAGTTATAGGATCAATAACTTTGATTCTGTAAGTCTCATGACTTTGGAATTCTAATATCAGAAGAGGGGAACAAGATGAAGAAATGGTTAACCTAATTCAGACAAGACCTGTGAATATAGGTGGATGGAAGAGAATGCTAGAGACTCAAGGAGTCATTTTTAGAATGGTAAACTCAAATGCAAATCCCAGCACTGATATTTACTATTAATTCTGTGACCTTGGGCTAGCTAGCTACAATTCTCTCTGGGACTTAAGAAAAACAATTTCTACTTCACAGGATTGCTGGAAGATTAAATGAAATGCTATGCATAAAGCAACTGATGCATAATGTGTGTGAATAGGGACTATTGTTAATATTATTTTTGTGATTATTATTACATCCCATGCTTTTATTTAATTCTATTGGCATTAGATGAAGTAAACAGTAGACCAGGCAACCATGAATAAGGCATAGCGCATGTTTGGGGATGGCATTTAGGCTTGCACATTCCCAATTAGCTTTTCAATTAACCCCAGCCTTGAGGAATATAGTTCCCACACCATACCTGAATGTTAAAATAGGACTGATGGTCTATGGTGGGTACAGGTTATTTTATGAGAGCTAAGAGGAAATAAACTATGCTACCTATTGCAAAAAGAAGCCAAAATTTACAGAGGGGACTGAAACAAAATCACAGTCACTGTCTATAGTACAGGTTTATACCCCAAAAGCTAAAACATGCCCTGAATCTATCAGTAGTCCTCTTACATTTAATTGTTCTAGTCATTCTCTAAATGAAACTCAATATTAATCTCATTTTGTTATTCTTCCTCCATTTTACAATACAGCAGGACAGCACATAGTCAGCAGCACTTTATATCCCCCCCGTATTTGCAGTTATATGATCTCTGATGTTACTGTAATACTTTACATATAATGTAGCTTACAGTATCATTTGTTAACTGTCTTCTCAGTTATAGAAAATATTATTATACAAAATAATAGGATCTTGTTATACAAAATATTAATTCACAAGAGTTGGTTTGGATACGGCATGTGATAAAATTAGGTACACAGAATAAATAAACTATTTCCATTCAACAAACATTGTTCAAGGTAGCACACCTTTTAACTCATTCCAGGAACTCTGTGAATACAAACTCCATGAGAAAAAAACTGAGATGCTATTGTCTTGTTAGGTATGATGACCGGGTGTTCAAACCAAACTGCTCCTAGCTCCTCTGGCTAGGCTGGGGCATGAGGTTTAACAATTTTTCCTTAGTCTTTATCACTAAGAGAGCAATACTTAAGTGCTCTAATGTGATGTCTTTACTCTCTAAGCTAAATAAAGAATTTAAAACCCTTAACCCCACATTTGGTTTCTTCTTGCCTGTTCTAAGGATTAGCCAGCACAGAAATGAAAGGGGGATGTCAGAGGCCCCTTACCAGCTTCTTCCCACACTCAAGGAGCAGAAGGCTAAGTGACTTCGTTAGATCAACATCCTTTTAGGTTCTATATACTGAATTCCATAGAGCTGCTTTTCTCCACACTTAGGCCCAAGCCTGAATTAAGTGTCACTGGGAGATTCAACTTTTCTTTGCATACTAATGTGGCATAAAGCATTATCTTCCAGTGGCTTTCAGAGCTATTTGTGGTCCCTGACAGTCTTTTCATCCATACAACCTATAATTTTCATAGAAAGAAGACATTTTTTCAAAACATTTGCTCCAATAAAAGACCTACTTACAAGTTTCTTTCTTTATAAAAATTCCTTGAGAAGCAAAGAAACAAAACCCACTGCTCAATATATATGGTGCTAGTACATGGTAATTAGATTTGCAGTCTTTCTACCTCTGATACATAGAATAGGAAAGGGATTGATTCTACTTCACTCTTGCCTCTTCTTCTCCCACCAAAATTCCATTAAATAACAAGTTGGTAATCGTTCTACAATCCTCAGATCTACACATTCGAAAAGGCTGCAACCCTCAAGCCAGAACTCCAATGATGTTTTCTCTTTTCACTCTACAAACAAGTGTCTTGGTTTCTCACTGGATTTTTGTTCATGTTATCAACATTCCCACTCTCAGGGAACAAACAGCAAGTTAAAGTGAAGGAACCTTTGCAGTGGAGAGGGAGGACGGAACCACAGGCCAGAGTAGCCATCTCAGGGTCAATCTTAGGAGTAGATTTAAGGCAGAAAAGAGATTGGAGTAAAGATTGCATCCTTAGAGTAATATGGAAAATCTCCGTTTCTCAAAATTTTGTTACCTTTGGAAATTTCCCCAACACCTATCAAATTGGATACCGATTTTTCTAAATATAGCAGTTTGGTCAATGCTCTGAAAGCATAGAACAAATTAGAGATACAAGCCTGTAATGAATCTCAGGAATTATAGGCCATTTTAATTTCTTAGAGAAAGATAACTAATTAGGTAAATCTACATAGAGGTTCTCTGGAAACAACTAGTCAGACTGCATAAAAGAAACACAAAGCCATTCTCTAAATGGCTATGACTATCTGATTACAAATATAATTCTTGCTCATTGTAAATACTTTTTAAATGATGGCGTTGTTGATTTGGAGGAAAAAAAAATTAAGCACCCCTGTGGAGTCTGGTCAATGTTACTGAGAGTCCAGAATATGTGTTCCTAGGACACACACTAAGATGCAAGTACTGAAGAGAGGCTCAGGGATTTATAATGCCTCCTTCAGAACCAAAGATCGTAGTCATAAAAATAATGCAGTATAGCAACAAGTTTACTACAGAGCTCTCCGAAGAAGCAAAAATTTCAGCTGCTCGATTGCTTTCACCACATGTCATTTAAAGGATTATTAAGTCTCTGTCCAGACACTCTCTCAATGGATGATTCCACCAAATATTTTGAGCAGCAATGATCCTATTTAACCCCAAATCCTCCCCTCCCAGGTAGCTAGGCTCCAAGAGTTACCCCTTCTTTCCGTGGAATGGACCTCATTCCCAGTGAGAGGCACGCTCTCATCCCAAGTGAATAAAGGCTGCTGCGTCTGTGCTCAGACTAGCAGTTCAAAGCAGGCATTGGCAAATCGGAAAGGTAATCTTCATCCCCACTTATTCCCTACCTTTTCTGATTTCGCCTTCCTGGCATTGTGCACGAACCTGCGACCCAGCTTCTTGGCATACCAAATAGAGGCAAACATAGCGATGCCAATTGAAGGAATTCACAGTGAAGGTGCTGCACAAACAACTTCCCACCACGGCTCAGAGACAAACAGAATCAGGCTGGAGCTGTCACTCCCAGGCTGTTGCTTTCTCGGTTCCTCTCATGCTGGTTAGCTGAAGGAGAGGGTGGGAGGAGGGAGGGGGTTGGGGGGGGCGGAAAGGCAGTCCTGTTTGGCCAGTCTGCAGGTATATTTACATCCTGCCAGCAGGAGGTCCGGGCGAGGCAGGCGCTGCCTTCCTAGCCAGCACACACACACAACCAGTCAGCTAAGTATCTGCCTGCAGTTCGTCGGCACCGTCACCACCAAACTCCATGTGTGTCAGGAGGAAGGGAAGCTGCAGTCAACTCGTCGGGGAGGCAGCTCACCTCTGGCTCTAGGCTGGGCAGTTGCACTTCTCGCTTGGCTTCCCTGTGTCTTGACAGTACGTGCTGGCGGCGGTGGCAGCTTAAAGACAGACCTACATACAGCCTCGCAGGTAAATCAGCCAATACAAGAGCTTCCAGGCACGGGGGAGAGGCAGGGCAACCAGGAAGGAACCTAGCCCTAGGGGCACAAACAGGTGTCCCTGGAGCTTGAATTCTGCTCTGATCCTCCGAGAACATCTGGCTGTTGGGGTGGCTGGAAACAGAAGTGTCCTTCCCCTGCCCCCTCCTGAACTACATATGGTCCAAGAAAAGTCTTATCTCTGCTAATTAGGCAGCCTCATCTATAGCTTGCAAGAGCAACGTTTTCTTTCTTTGGAGACTGGCCCAGGACAAAGGACAAAGTGAGCAGGATGAAGTGTATTCCCAAATACCTGAACTAAGTTCCTTAGTTTTCAAACTCATTGGTTCTACCCCTAAAGCATCTGGGGTCTGTTGTATGAACACAGGTTTTTGGCCTATGGATTGGGGAATGGGGAGGAGCTTAAATCTACCTTTAAACTAAAATAGAGCTATCTACTACTTTAAAAAAAAACTACACAAAACCTGACTTTTCTTGAAGTGATAGCCAATGTTAATGACGAATTGTAATATTACTTTGGGGAAGGTAAATTTATGATTTATGGCAGCTCTTAAACCATGCTTCTTTGAAGAATTTTCACATCTGATTCTACCACTAGGTGATTTCAGTTTCAATTATCTTATTAGGGTTTAGACTGTGAGGCATTTTAAAGGTGAAGACAATTTTAAGGGATAAGTGTTTCATCCAGTGATAGATAGCATTTAAGCCTTTACCCAGCATACCAGAGGGGGAAAAAAACATTAACTGGAAAAACTTCCTTCCAGTAACATACAAACAAGACTTGATTCACTAAACGTTTTCCAGCTGATCTGACAAACGTGTGCTATGAGTATCTATGTACCAAAGACTTACACATATTTGGAAAATAACTTCCTTCTTTCACTATAAGTCTCCTGAGTTTTACCACTAAAAAGGGTAGGGTCTTCAGTCAACAGAATGCTGTTTTATACGGTATATTGGATATCTTCTTAGGCAATTGGAGGTAGAGTGCAGCAGTCTGGGAAAGGATAACGGTAGTCAGAATTCACGTCCCTCTTATTCACTCAGGTAACCTTGGTGCCTAGAACAGTATGTAGCACAATGCCTGCAATGGATGTTTGTTAAATGAAAGAATGATCTCAGTTCTAAGCCTGGCTCTGCTTCTAACTTCCTTGTACTGAGTTTGATTGGTCTCATCTGTAAATGAAGAGAATTGGCAGATGATTTTTAAGGCCCCTTCTCTAGGAGTCTATAATTCTGGGTATGGGTCTCCATGTAAATATTGAACAGAACTCTCTAGAGCTCATCAGGGGCACAGGCTCTGGTAAAATGGCTCAGTGTTTTGAAAAGCCACCAGTGGCAGGCACCCTTGGGGCAGCCCATATCCTACCTGTCCCCTAGGATTTGGTGTCGCCATTAACTGTTTCTGCTGCTCTATGCTCTCACTTCCTACAAAATCTCCTTTCCTTTCATTTCCTTGAGACACTCTTAGACAATGCCGGTGCAAATTCTCCACATTACACCCTGTACATTTTTGATGAAAAGTACCACAGAAATCCAACAAATAAACAAATGGTAACTCCTACTTAGTTTGCAAAGTGTTACTCAGCAGGACTACAACTTACCCTCACATTGCTGCGGTGCTAAAGGTATTCATTATTTCTAAATAAAAGTTTGTCTCAAGCCATGATGTAGTTGAAAGACTATTCAGTTGACAGAATACTGTAGATGAAAAGGAAAAGGGGAGCAATTCTTCCTAAATTAATGAGTGAAAAAAAATCTGTTTTTAACATTTTAGGATGGAATAAGATAATATAGAGGTGAGAAAAAATGTTGAGTTTTCAAAACACTGATATTAAAGGGAGGGGGAATCAAAGAATTTTTAATTTTTATTCTGATGGAGCTGCCAGATCATAAAATAATTTTTGCACTTTCTTCATGAGTGAAGATTTCCTAGGTCCCGAAAACTGGGGCTTGGAGAGATCTTTGATGTTTGATCATTTGTTGGTTTGTTTTGCTTTTATATTGAAACTTTAATGACCTTCTTCGCACACCTGACCCACAGGCTTTATAAACTTTTACAGGATGGAGTTCTCAAGAAAATAAATTGGATCTGCCAGCTATGATTTAAACTAAAAAAAATAAATAAATAATAATAACTGCTGTTCCTTAAAGAGATGGTTGGAGGTAGGAAAAGCAGTGTGGAGTTGGATTTTTGGAGTCAGAACCCATGCTTATATTATGCAAATTCTTACCACAATGTAGATATTCAAAATATATTTGTTGAATGTGACAAAGAGAAATCCACAGACTTAAAAAAAACTAATAGGCCTGCCCGGTGGATCAGGCAGTTAGAGCTCCATGCTCCTCGCTTCGAGGGCTGCCGGTTCGATTCCCACATGAGCGGGCTCTCCACCACGGGGTTGCCAGTTCGGCTCCTCAAGTCCCGCAAGGGGATGGTGGGCTCAGCCTCCTGCAGCTGGGGTTTGGCACCGCACCTTGAGCTGAGCTGCCTCCCGGATGGCTCAGTTGGTTGGAATGAGTCCTCTCAACCACAAGGTTGCTGGTTTTGACTCCCGCGGGGGATGGTGGGCTGTGCCCCCTGCAACTAGAAAACGGCAGCTGGACCTGGAGCTGAGCTGCACCCTCCACAGCTAGGACTGAAAGGACAACAACTTGAAGCTGAAAGGCACCCTCCACAACTAAGACTGAGGGGACTACGACTTGACTTGGAAGGAAGGCCTGGAAGTACACACTGTTCCCCAATAAAGTCCTGTGCCCCTTCCCCAATAAAATCTTTAAAAAAACAAACAAAAAAAAAACTAATAGAGTCAAGAAAAGCATATTCACAAATTTTCAACTGTAAAAGTTTTTTGAAAGATGGTGTCCTGTGAGTGGAATGGTGTCATTGCCATTGTGATAGAACACTCTTCTCTGTGGGCAGGTGTGCCTGCTACACGGAGGGTGACAGCTGCTGCCTACCATACATCCTGAGTCTCTAACCATTGCTCTGCTGATTGAGATCGACACCTTTTGCAGGTATGCCGTGTCAGGAAAACAAGTTTTTCAGATGCTTTCCATGTGTATGTCATCAGTACCTGGAAAGACCTTCTCTTTGTAATTTTATTTTTAATACCTCTCAGATGACAGAAGCCTAACAGTACAGCTGAGTTTGAGATGCAACATTAATCCTTTTAAGCAGCTTTGAGTTTCATGCCTCAACACACACTGTGTGAGCCTCCTCTGAATTCTCAAGGTAAAACGATGTTTCAATCAAGCCATTAAGTATTATAGAACTACTTTTTCTGCCTAGCACATGAATGATTTTCTCTTAAAAATCACCTAAATAAATCATAGATAATTATATAAACAGACTAGACATTAAATCCGAGAAACTAATATCTGCTAACTTGAAAAGCTATCTAGGTTAGGTGTTTAATATACACCAAAGAAAATACATATTTGAGACACAAACAAGCTAATGTACACAACTAATAACCATTCAAATATTTGTTTGATTTGTTTGCATATCTGACATGCATATTTGAGAGCCCTTTGGTGAACATCTGATTAGTCCATTATTAAACAGCAGGTATAGGATATATTCTGTGGTACATAGAATTTATTACTAAAAGAATATAAACATAATATTTACCTTCAATTCACAGGAATGCCAAGAAGGTGATATAAGTTACCTCAGTAGAGAGTAGTGGAAAGTTAAGATAAAAAACAGTTACATTTTGCTCTATACAGTTGTATATTATTTGAGTCTTCCACAATGAGAATAAATTAATTCTACTACTTGTATGATTAAAAAGGTAAGCAATTAAAAAAATAAAGGTAAGCAATGCTTTTCCGTAAATATGTACTGGTTGTTTACTGTATGTCAAATACTGGAAACCCCAAAATGAATAAGATACAATCCCTCCTCTCAAGGAGACCTCCGTAGTTGGGGACACAGATCCATAAAGAAATAAAATTTCATGGAGAATGGCATGATAACAGATGTGTGAAAATTATGTGGGAGCTCGGGTAGAAAACGACTGTTTTTCAGTGTCTATATAAGTCCAGTAATAAATGTCATCTGGAAAAGTGCAATAATTAGTGTGGCTGTGTATAAAAGATAAAGGTGTAGCTAAATCTCTCTGCATGTTTTATAGATGATAGAAAAAATGGTCATTATAACTTTGTGTGTACATATCAAAACTAATGTGTACAAACTGACCCAATTGCAGAAAGATATATTTCTGCCCGAAAGAGACAACCCGTCATGGACAAGTGTGACAAAATGTTTGAGTGACAACAAATATAAGTCCTTTTAGCTCTTATTATAATGGCTAAACATACTTTTATTTTTCTGTTTTCAAAATCAAAACTAATTCTTTGATGCTTGAATATTTCACATGTCATTTCCTTTAAATGTTTAATCATGATATACTTAGGCACGCAGAGATGTAAGAAAGTTATGTAACACTCACCCATGTACCTACCACCCAGATGTAATAAATGTTTATATTTTGCCATATTTGGTTCAGATTAATTTTAAAGAAATAAACTCTTCCTAATATCGTCAAAATCCCTCTACCCACCCCACCTCAAATTCATCTCAAAATAATGTTCAGTAAACATTCTCGTACCTCTCTCTTTAAGCACACACCACTTTATCTCGAGTAAATACTTCAAAATGTGATTGACAGGATGTGTCCAGCTGAACTTTTATTATAAATTTCTCCCCAATTTACATTATTAGTAGTTTATAGGAGACCTACATTCTAGATGACACAGTATAATCATACTTATTACATTTTCCCAAACATAATGCATAACATTTAGTTCCTTGTAGTTTTGATGTGCAATTTCTTGATTAGTGGTGAAACTTGGCATCTTTTCAAATGTTTACTGGCTATGTAAACTTCCTTCTATTTATAGCCTTTGCCCATTG